>NC_080168.1:108969682-109103484 GCF_950295315.1 Erinaceus europaeus | reverse complement strand
ATAATATATATGCTTAACTGGGTGCACCACCAACCACATGCCCCCCATATTCTTAACATTGGAAAAAAATTAAAAGGAAACATTCTACAGTCTAAGTACCTTTGTAATTTTTTGTACTAGCACTACCCTCTTCGTTTTAACAATCTAGATGAAAATAAAGCAACTTTAACATGTACATAAGGTAAACACATTAGACTTTCAGTCTTTTTCAAAATGTTAAACTAAGGGTATAAATATTGAAACCAAAGACAGGATTATTAATGATAAAATCTTTCTTTGGAACTACTCTGGGTTCCAATGCCTTCTCAATCCCTTTATGGTTTCCACCTTTAGAGTCCTTGGCTCTTCGGCCATAAATCAGAAAATAATCCAAGTTTCACCTAGGGTTTACCTTTTCTTTGTTCCTTAAATTGCATCTATGGATGCGACCCCCCCAGTACATGTCTTTCTTCTCTCTTGTTTCATGAAGAATATAGCAAAAGAGAAGACTCTTATCATTCCATACATCTTTATTGTCCAAGTAAACAATTACAGTATAATTTCTGAATATTATATGTCATTTATTCTTTTATATATATTTTTTATTATCTTTATTTTATTTTTTAAGACTGCCAGAACTCTAGAGGGAAGGGGGTGATAGAGAGGGAGAGACAGAGAGACACCTGCAGCATTGCTTCACCACTCACAAAGCTTTCCTCCTGCAGGTGGGGACCAGGGGCTCAAACCCTTGCATGTTGTAACATGTGCGCTCAACCAGTTACACCACCACCCGGCCCTCTCATTCATTCTTTAAGAATATATCCATGCATTTTATATATACAATTATAAACTTATACAGGTGTCAATGCAAAGATACATAATTACATGTTTTTTAAATATGTTTAATACATGTGCCTTTAAAATGAGAATATATAACTCAAAGTGAGGCATATTGTGAGAACTATTGAAACTATATATATATGTATATATATATTACAAATGTTTGTCAAGAAAAAATGGGTAGAAACTTAAGCATATGCCTATAGACCTTTACTTTAATATTCCTCTAATTCTTTGTGAGCAGTATAATTTTTGAGCTAAGTCATTAAAGGCTTGTATCACTTGTTTATTCCTCAGTGTATAAATAAATGGATTTAGCATGGGGGAGATGGAAGTTGTTAATATAGTAACCCCCTTATTAATGGCCATTTCATCTTTTGCTGAGGGCTTGATATAGATAAAGATGCAGCTGCCATAGGACATGGAAATCACAATCATGTGGGAAGAGCAGGTGGAAAAGGCTTTTGTCCTTTGCTGAGCAGAGGGGAATCTCAGAATTGTTCTGATGATATACAGGTAGGACAGAACCACACACACGAGAGTCATGATGAAGATCAACACAGAACAGACAATTAACAATTTTTCTATCAACCATGTATCTGAGCATGAGATCTTTAGAATGGGATTAGCATCACAGCCAAAGTGATCAATGGCATTGGAGTCACAAAAATCAAGTTTCAGTATCAGGATAAGTGGTGGTGATATGATCAGCAAAGTAGTTATCCAACAGCAGAAAACAAGTCTTTGGCAGACCCTGTGGTTCATGATGGTCACATAATGCAAAGGTTTGCAGATGGCTACATATCGATCATAGGACATTACAGCCAGGAGAAAAAATTGTGTTATTCCAAAAAGGTATGTAAGAAACAATTGGCACAAACAAGCACTATAGGTAATGGTCTTGTCACCTGTTGATAGACTATACAAGAATCTAGGAATACATGAAGAAATGAAAAATATCTCTATTAAGGAAAAGTGTCGGAGAAAATAGTACATAGCAGTTTTAAGTGTGGAATCCACTAATGTGAGGAGGATGATAGTCAGGTTTCCAGTTACACTCAAAATGTAAGCAATTAGTACAAATATAAAAATTAAAATCTGAAGTTGTGGGTCATTTGTCAATCCCAGGAGGATAAATTCGGTTATTGCCGTATGGTTTCTCATTCCTGAGTCCTAACTATCTCCCAGCCTGTACATAAAACCCTAAAGAAATGACATTTGGAAGAGAAAAGGGTTGTCCTCTTCAGATGGATTTATTTATTCCTTGTCACTGAGGATATCATTGCATAATTTTTATGTCACTGATCCTAAGATGAGAGATTTTTAAATTAGTTTTTCCGTAGGTATCTTACAACTAGTAGCAGAATTTGGGGAGGTTTTTAAACATGCAGTACTGTATTACACAACCCACTGTACAAGGACTGTGGCTTTAGAAAGAAAACAGTCATCCAATCATTGATTCTTCTCTCCTGACTCCATCGATTCTCAATTTATGCACTAACTGGCTCCCTCCTCAGACATTGTGCTAGATTATTTGGAAACGTCTTTCTAAATCACCTACACAACATTAGGGACACTCATGTAACTTGCTTACTTTATGTTTAGCTAAGGGACAAACCTACTTTTCAAGTAGGAACTTTATCCCATGTACTCTAATAACCTCAGAGCTGGCAGAATCTGAAAGAAAGAGTTCATACTCAGTAAATGTTTACTCTCAGAGTTTTAAAGACATTTTGTCACAGGGAGACTTTGTAGAAGAGCACCTTTGACTTTGAAGGACATTTATTTTTTTATTACTTCAAGCATTAAGTGCTTCTAAGTAGCTAACTCATATCACACCACAATTTAACTACCCACGTATCTTATATATAATGCCTGTATTAAGGGGGGGAGTGTTAATAAATTGCATTATACTGAGAAACACCCTAAATATATCATGGCTATAATTTATGTATCCTATGTTTACCATCGCACACACATAACAACCTAATAAGAAAACACTCATGATCGGAATTTGTATGAACAGCTGCCTTGTAGTTGTAGTTGTTAATCAGTTACCATCATTAACTACAATAACATCTATTTGTATACCTCTAATCTTCAATGCTTGTTGAAGAATGAGCAGTTCTTCTCTTCAGAAAATCCAAATTTTTCTCATAGATTTCTGAATTAATTTGAATGGTCACGTGAACAGTTTCAGTTGGTAGCTTTGAATCTCCTTTCTTCAAGATTGGAAAGATATCTCAGTTGGTAGGGTGCCTGCCTTTCCATACACACAAGCCATATTCAAACCCTAGGACTTCAGGGTGTAACCATGGTACTGGAGAAAGTTCTCCAGTACTGTTGGGTCTCCTGATCCCTTGGTCTCTCACAGTGTCTCCCTATTAATAAAAAGTTAACCAAGAGTAGCTCTGAAAATCCAAAAAGATGACATAAGCTAAATTATCTAGCATAGATGAAGCTTAAGAAATAGGGACAAGGGACCAGTCAGTGGCACACCTGGGTAAATGCACACGTTACTATGTGCAAGGACCTGAGTTCAAGCCCCTGCCTGCAGGGGAGAAGCTTCAAGAGTAGTGAAAGCAGTGCTGCAGGTGTCTCTCTGTATCTATCTCCCTCTCTTTATTACAAAAAATACATTTTCTTTATTTAAATAAGAGCAAGAGAAAGAGAGAGACAAGTCCACTCACTGATCAGATCTGGCTTTTAGAGGTGCTTGAGATTGAACAAGGGACTTCAGAGCCTTACGCATGAAATCTACTTGTATAACCATTATGCTATTTCCCCAGCTTCTCTCTCTCCCCATGTCCTTTCCCAACTTCACTGTCCTATTAAATTAAATACATAAAGTCAATTAAAAAAAGAAAAGGAAAGTTAAAGTTATACGTAGACTGTGTGTGGTGTATCACAGCAAAGTGAAAGCCTCTGAGGGAAGAGGTGAAGGGTGATGCAAGATAGTGTAAAAAATCCTAAATTTGGTGTCAAGAGTGTTCTGAAGACACCTATTACAGGGCATGAGAAATTGTACCCATGTGTGAAAAATTATACCATGAATGATTATCCACCTCAATAAAATGATTTTTTAAAAAGTGTGTGTGTGTGTGTGTGTGTGTGTGTGTGTGTGTGTGCCTACCACTTTTCCATTTCCCATAAGATATCTTACAGAGTTTGTAGTCACTAGGAAAGAAAGGTAATGCTAACACTGTTTTCTACTTTGGGAAAAATATGAGATAATCCTACAACTGACAGCACCTCATAAAAATAGCTTATTAGTTAAGATTAACAATAGTTTAAGTTACAAAATAGGTTTCAAAAAATCTGAGAAGTAAAAAAGTGCCACATATATAGCTCATCTAAATAAATTTTTTTCTCAATAAAAACAACAAAATCTAGTTACACTGTCTTATAAAACCCTCCAGCTTGGGGTTTGTTGGTGGTTCACTAGAAGAGTGTACATGTTACCATGTGTATATGGACTGGGGTTCAAAACCGGAGTGGGAGGAAACTTCAGTAACACTGGGCAATGCTGCAAGTGTCTCTCTTTTTTGTTTCTCCCTCTGTCTCTCTTTATTAAAAAGAAAAATACTATAAAAGAAACTCTCAGATTTGATGTTATAACATTCTATTAAATATCTTGATAAATAGGCTTTGATTGTGCTATTGACTCATGACCGATGAGTTTACATTTTTTAGAACAATGAACATTTTAAATATATTAGGAATATCAATCAAATTGTATAATGTCCAAGTTAGGAATGATTCTCAAAGTTATTCATTGTATCCATCTTTGATGATCTGATATTTACTTATACATAGTTCCAACTAAGTCATTATCTCCAATCAGTTCAAAATTACGAAGTTTCGTTCTTGTTTCTCGTACTTATATTTTATTTTAATGAGAGTTAAAGAGAGACTGAAGTATTGCTCAGTTCTGGCCTAGGGTGGTAACAGGAAGTGAACCTAGAAATTTTGGGATGTCAGGCAGACAAGTGTGGTACATTGTCACTATGTATCATTCCCACTCTGAATGCTATTTTTTTTAGATAGAGACAGAGAAAGAGAGAGAGAAAGATGTTACAGTACCAAAGCTCCCTTTCCCTTCAAAGAAGCAGGGCCAGGCTTGAACCAGAGTCACCAACAGGACAAAATAGCATGTTATCCACATGAGCTATTTCACCAGCCTGATTTCTTGTTCCTTTTTCATAGAACTAACTACAGGCTTGTGATTTTTTATAAACTGGATAAAATTTATTTTTTAATAAAAAGCATCTAAGATTCCAAAATTAAAAAGTAAAAAGCAGCCACGTACACCACTCTTTAAACAATTCCTAATAGTATCAGCTATGATCCCTGACCATTGTATTTGAATAATATTTATGTTTGCAAAAGTGTGTGTGTGAATACCTAGTCACTTTTTCCTAGATCCCATTTATAAGCAGACAGCCTTAAGATGACAATTCTTAGTCTCATCTTTTCATGTATAGCATGTAATTGGGATTTTTTACAAAGGTATTTGTCTAATTTTAAAGTGAATATTTGTCCAAATGTGTAAGGACTACCAAGAACTCTCTGTGATTTGTCAGTATTACATCAATACCTTCCCAATTGGAATTGTTCTTACACCATTTCCTTTGTTTGAAAACTTGAGACAAGTAAATAAATAAATAAGAACTTTTGGTACTATAGAAAAACCTTTCAAGGTCAATTAAAAGAATTTCAAAATTAAAGATTTTAGTAGTCCTATGTTGTTAATTTTTTATTATTTCATTAGCATATATAAAGTATCAAGTTTACTACTTTTTTTCTTACACTACCAAGAGTTACTCAACTTATAAACATGAAAATCACTGTCTACTTAATTACTTTCATTGAAAATTTTCCACAGCTG
Source organism: Erinaceus europaeus (assembly GCF_950295315.1). Classification (NCBI taxonomy): domain Eukaryota; kingdom Metazoa; phylum Chordata; class Mammalia; order Eulipotyphla; family Erinaceidae; genus Erinaceus; species Erinaceus europaeus. Next base: position 109,097,777 of record NC_080168.1, on the reverse strand, counting down.
AAATGTTTTCACCTCTATCATCTGATGTAATATCATATGTTCCGGCTCTTTTAACTTCTCTTCCTATATTTACACCAGTGGTCTTTACATAAAGTCAGATTTTAAATATTAACCTTCTCAATTCAAATTACTTCTTACTGTTTAAACCATATTTCATAGTGTCACATTATTCAATCCTTATATGTATTCTGTATAAAATTTCGGTTCCAGTGTTTCCTAAAATTAATAGGGGAATCTTAGAAGTATGTTAATAGTTTAGAGGGGATTCATTCATGGATTTATTTATTATAGTAAGCTTTCTGATCTCACTCATTAACAGAAGCTGAGAAATAAGTACAGAAGGAGAAACACAAAGCAGAACATGGACCAGGTTTGGTGTACTGCCCTAAGGTAAGGAAGGACTTGGTGGTGGTAGTGGTGGTGGTAGCACAGGGGAGTCAGGTCCAGGTGCATGATGGTGCTGGAGGATCTACGTGGGGAGTTAGAATGTTTGAGAAATTTTACACATGTACCATCAACTGTATTTCATGTTGACTGTAAATCATTAATCCCCTCAATAAAAAATTAAAAAAGAAATATGCTTAGTTATTTTTGTCATACTGGGTCATTTCTTAACCTATTTCTGTTTTGTACTTTCTCCTAAATCCCATTTACCTGATAATTATCTCAGTTTTATTATTATTTAGATATATCCAGGAATATCTGGTTGTGGTGTTTTTTTTAACCACAGCAATTCCTAGGTTTTCTTTTCTTTTATTATTTTTATCAGAGCAATTTCTCACCTCTGACTTTCGTTGGTGTGGGAGATTGAACCTGGTACTTGGAAGCCTCAGGCATAAGAATCTCTTTGCATAACCATTATGCACCTCCACCCAAGTTCAGTGACTTCTAATGACAATATTGCACTTGATCTAGCATTCTAATAAGATGATATAGGTACCTACTGTATTGGTATTAGTATATATTGATTGGTAAAAGCTACATTGTGGAACAGAGCACTCCTGATTTTACCTCAATTTATTCTGTTCTAATGAGAACTAATTAATTCAATCTGAGCATATTTCTTGAGAATCTACTATATATTGATATTCATCTCTATATTTATTTAGAAAAAAATGAACCTTTCTGATACTACTAGTAAATATTTCTATTAAGTCTAACAACTTCACTTTTCTCTTTTTTATAGAAATATAACAACATAAATGTTCACTGACTTTTCCCCCAAAACATCCAGATTGCTTATTGCTACCTTACTTTTAAACAGGTATGAAAATGAGATGTTGAATGAAGAAATTAAAATTCCAAAGAAAACCATACTTACTCCTTATGGACGACTTAACTGCTTTGGTCAAATGTGGACTCCTGATAATCCCTGAATTAACTGAACGTCTAAGTGGAGCAAATACACCTATAGACAATCTCTCTCACGGAGCCTTGCACATCTCCACACCTGTTTGCACAAGCGGCATGCCAGCAGATTTTTCAACTGCTTTTGCCATCCACAGAAATCACTGGATTGTCTACTTCATTTTAAAGTTAGAAAACTTTTTCTTAACAGCTTAGTATTGAAATAAGAACAATTATTTTAAATTATGATCAGCACGAGATTGATTATATAAAATTCTGAAAGAGATAGTTATTGATACCTCTAGGCAATGATAGATTATTTTACACAGTGGTTAGACTGTGGTTACATGTGTAAACATGTGTAAACAAAATCAAATAGGGCTTCTGTGAGGAATGATTAAATAGAACTGATAAAACATAAATGAACCAATTTTGGCAAAGTCTGTGATATCAGTAAAAGGCATGTCCTTAGAGACAAAAAGATGTAGCAACAACACTAGAGACATTCTGAGAATAGAACAATTGCCTTATGAAAACTCATCATTCTGGCAATTGGTCAATGCTTTGATTTTTACAAAAACATAAACAAAAATTGTCTCAGATCCATGATTTCTGTGGGAAAATATATTCATATGTCGAAAGTAATGTATTACTTTCCAGTGATAAAAATATTACTACCAGTCATAAAATTATTAATATTTTTCATGTTAATACATATTTTTTCTTGTTTTAATAATTTTATTGGGATTAATGGCTTATAGCTGACAGTAAAATAAAATAGTTTGTACATGCATAACATTTCCACATAACAATACACCCCACCAGGTCCTCCTCTACCATAATGTTCCAGGGCCTGAACTCTCCACCTCTACCCCGGAGTCTTTTACTTTAGTGCAATACAAATAAATATTAATTATATCATAATTTTACTCATCTATAGAAAGACTGGGGAGTTGGGCTGTAGCACGGCGGGTTACGCTCAGGGACCAAAATAAGGATCCTGGTTTGAGCCCTGGCTCCCCACCTGCAGGGGAGTAGCTTAACAAGCAGTGAAGCAGGTCTGTAGGTGTCTGTCTTTCTCACTCCCTCTCTGTATTCCCCCATCTCTCTCCATTTCTCTCTGTCCTACCCAACAATGATGACAATAATAATGACAAAACTATAACAATAAAACAACAAGGGCAACAAAAGGGAATAAATAAATAAATAAATATTAAAAAAAGAAAAACTGGTATGTGTAGGGTAGAAAAACAAAAGGGAAATATTGTGGAAAAATACAAAGCTCATAATTATTTCTTATTCAAATATTTTATTTATTTATTTGATAGAGTCAGAGAGAAATTTAGGAGAAAGGGGTGAGACAGAGAGGGAAAGAGACAGAGAAAGATAACTGCAGCCCTGCCTCACCACTTGTGAAGCTTTCCCCCTGCATGTGGGGAGCAGAGGTTTGAACTCAGGTCCTTGCACACCATATGTATGTGCTTAACCAGGTGTGCCACTACCTGGTCAGTCCACAAATCCTGTTAATAAAATAGGAGAATAACTGTCTGTTCTTACAATGTAAGTGTCTGATAATTTCATCTAAAATATTTAGTTACATTGGGAAATTCATTTGCATTAGAAATTATTTCTAATGTTTTCTTAATGCTGGACACTGTGATATCATAATTAAATCATAGATTTTCATTCCATAAAAGTGGAATCACAAAATAAATAAATATAAAATCTTTGTAGGACATTACCTGGTCTGTATGAATAAGAAAAAATATTTTTCCACTCTTTGGGCTATACAATTATTAGATCAGGAATTTATCATCCTCCTGCTACCACTGCTAAGCAATTTTGCTCCTGATCATTCGGAAAGGAAGTAAGAGACACATTAATTAATATATGAATAGTTCTCTAGCACATGTAGAAAAAAATAAGAGTTGAGGGATATATGTGTGTGTGTGTGTGTGTGTGTGTGTGTGTGTGTGTGTATATATACTTCAAAAGAGGCAACAAATAATTTTACTTAACGAAATGGACTTAAGTATTATCCCTGTTGTTTATGTTCCTGGGATAATATAAGCTTTCATTAAAAGGACCAGCTTCATCTTCCTAATATTATTATACTCTAAATACCATATCTATTAAATATCATTCTGGTACTTGTGATGAGCATCTTAGAATTTATTTCAAATCACAACTGTAAAATATGAATAAGGTCACTAGAAATCTGTAGCTGAAAATTCATGTTCAGAGGAAAATTCATCAGGTAGAGAGTGGAGGCCTGACAATGTGAGTGACCCAGGTGGGAAGCCCTGTGGTGCAATCTGTGTGGAGGAATCTCTCATGCTGTGCTCTCCTTCCCCCTCCCTGTGTGTGTCTCTCTCCATATGAATGAAACAGTGGCCTGGTAGAGGTGAAATGAGACATGCATGCTGCCCCAGCTTGTCCAAACTGACAGAAATAATAGAATTAAGCTGTTAATGTATTAGTATTTCTAATTCTAAATATTAAACATGTCTAAAATGAACTAAAAGTCAAACAACAGATATGCTACAATAAAATGCCATAACCCTGAGATAGACTGAAATTTAGATAGGTAAAATCCTTTCATTTGATAATTATTGAACAGTAATTTTTAAAAAATTAGCTAATGAATGGAGATGTTGTGGGATGTGTGTACTAAAGCTATAAACAAGAGATACAAAAATCATTAAGTTTTATTATACTCATTTTAAGAGTAAAAAAATCATTTAACTGTATTTGTATATGGTCATTGTAAATTCTCTATTCACATGATCAGTTTTGCTCTTCTATCTAAGAGAATACTAATCTAAAAACATATATATTCACCACTATATTGATTGAGCTCTATTAACATATGTCAAGATTTGGAAACAATCACAAGTTTTTGTATTCCTGGGCTATACATCTAGAGAGGAACTGCCAGGTCCAGCAGCAGGTATAGCCCCACTTTTTTGTTAAAAAACAAAACAAACAAACAAACAAAAAACCTCCATACTATTTTCCAGTGTCTGAACCAGTTTACTTCTTTTCTTCACATCTTTGTTAGCAATTGTTGTTTCTGGCTTTTATAAATGAAGACCATTTTTACAGGCATGAGGTAGTATTACAGAAATAACTTTGCATTTCATTCACAATAAGTGATGAAGACCATTTTTGTATCTGGAAGATACAAGAAAAGCACAGAAGAGGTGCTAAATCCAGGAGGCCTGAGATTCTGGAAGAGTCATACAAAGACAGCAAAGCAAGCAATGTAACTGCAATCTGTGAGGTAATCATTGGAAGGAGTCATACAGAGGGAAGTAGACAGAAGGAGAAAGATGAAGAATCTCACTCATAGAGGAAATCTAAGAAACAAAGATAAGATGGAACCTCAGCAAACTGTAGTCTCATACAGCAGAACTGGGGACTTGGAGTAGAAAGGAGGGGGAATGGAGCTCTATGTCCCAATGCTGGAAGAGAATAATGGTTTGATAAAGGGTGAGATGTTTGATAATGGGTGGCATCAATTATAGGGAAACATGGATATGTACCCTGGTGCCAACACAATCCTATAAGTACGCATTCTTCTAATAAAGTAATAGTAAATTCTTAGAGGAAAACATTGGTGTGACACTTTCCCACCTAAATCTCAGGGATATCTTTGATGATGCAAACCCAATTCTAAGGAAGACTAAAGCAAAAACAAACCAATGGGACTACATCAAATTGAAAAGCTTCTGCTCAGCCAAAGAAACTATCACACAAACAAAGAGACCCCTCACAGAATGGGAGAAGATCTTCACATGCAATACATCAGACAAGAGACTAATCACCAAAATATACAAAGAGCTCAGCAAACTTAGCAACAAAAAAGCAAATGACCTCCTCCAAAGATGGCCAGAGAATATGAATAGAACATTCACTACAGAAGAGATCCAAAAGGCTAACAAACACATGAAAAATTGCTCCAGGTCGCTGATTGTAAGAGAAATGCAAATAAAGACAACACTGAGATTCCACCTCAAGCCTGTGAGAATGGCATACATCAAAAAGGACAGTAGCAACAAATGCTGGAGAGGCTGTGGGGACAGAGGAAACCTGCACTGCTGGTCGGAATGGAAACTGGTCCAGCCTCTGTGGAGAGCAAGGAATGACCCAGTAATTCCTCTCCTGTGGATATACCCCAAGGATTCCATAATGCTTAGCCAAAAATATATGTGTACACCTATGTTCATAGCAGCACAATTCATAATAGCTAAAACCTGGAAGCAACCCAGGTGCTCAACAACAGATGAGTGGCTGAGAAAGCTGTGGTATATATAACCCATGTTAATCTTAAAGGCCTTCGAGCTGTCACGTTTTGGCGGTTCCAGCTCACTGTCTACAGAAAAGCAGAATTCCCACCTGCTTGCCTTTCCTGCTTCTGCTTTGTCTGTCACGTTTTGGCGGTTCCAGCTCGCTCTCTACAGAAAAGCAGAATTTCAGCGGCTGACCTTCCTAATGCAGCGTTTCATCCCCTGCCATTTCTTTCCCTAGCCATCTACTTTGGACTGAGACATCTATCAGACTTGCTGGTATACCCTTTGGACACTTTGCACGATTTTAAAGCAACTTCTTTCCCTTCATGCTGCTGGTTTTTCATAACTGACCCTGAGTAGTTCATAGACTTTACAGACTGTTGCCTTGAGGACTATACAATGCCAAATAGCCCCTCTGCTTGGTGGGTCATGCACTCCCGCCTCCTCCTCATTATGTACCCTTGCCCCCCACAAACAGGGAACGTTCCTTTACACACCAATCCTTCCCTTGACATCACACTGGCTTTTACTACTCCCCTACTTGTCCCTTCCTGTTTTGTTATATCATTTAGGTTTATGCCCCAAAGGTTCCTGCTCACCCCTATACTACTATTCCTCTGTCATAGATAGTCTTTTACAGACATTGAACCATCTTATGCGATGAGTAGATAGAAAGATAGAAAAGATGTAGAGACACTGTGAGGAGATGGTTGAGCAGGCAGCACTTAACCTATGGGATGAGTCCCTCCAGGTAAGTCTCTCTCTCTCTAAAGAGGGGTTGAGCACAGGGGGGACACATAAATCTCACAAGGTTGGCAGCCATTTAAGCCTTCCCTCCTCCACAGAACTATCCTACATCTTCCTATCTGAGCACGGCATTCCTTAAAAAACATTTAAGCCTGCTCCATTCCATATTTCCTTACTGTGTCCATTTAGATATAAAGGAAAAGGAGGAGATGATGTTGAGGAATTATTCAGATGCAGTCTATGCCCCCAGGTTTTACCACTTCTGCGATATTCTCGCAGTGCCCTGTTCAACCAATCCTGTCCTGACACGTCACCCCTGGTTGTTGCCCAATAAAAGGCCTCCCACTTCTCCCCCCCCCTCTCGGCGCCCACCCTCGCTCTCTCTCGCACTCTCTCTCTCTCCCCCGGGTGATGAGGTATCGGGGACAGCCATTTTCGGCTGACTCCACGTGGCCTGAGCCACCCCCTCCTGATCCAATAATAAAGATTTGTGTACCCCATTTGCTCCGGATCTCCTCTCTCTCTTCTCCGCAGTGCTGCCTGACAATTAAATTTTAAAAAGTTATGTGTATAGCTATGTTCATAGCAGCACAATCTGTAATAGCTAAAACCTGGAAGCAACCCAGGTGCCCAACAACATATGAGTGGCTGAGAAAGCTGTGGTATATATACACAATGGAATACCTGAAAGCAAAAATACACAATAGTCTGCAGTGAGTCAGTATAAAGTTCATAATGAAATAATGTCTACTTGGACTCAGATACCCTCCTCACCTATTTCCTATTACAATTATCTCACTCACTCCAAAGCTAACCTTATCAAAGCAAGGACTGCAAAAGCTGAACAAGGGCAAGACACTGGCATACTTTAGTGATGACTCTTTAGTCGCAATTAGGCCACCCCATCTGCTGGAGCCCTAATTGGGAGTCCTGAGATTCCCAAACACACATGATGGGCCTAGAACTCAAATAAATCCCTCTGTCCATTGTTACTGGTCATCTCTCTCAGTAACAGCACAATAGACCCCTTTGTGGGCCCCCATAGGATCTTGCCCTCAACTTGGATCAACAATAGTAGAGAGTGTTTCATCCTCCAAAGGGAGGATGGACAACATACTCTATGCTACACCTGAGGAAGATGGGTCAATATTGGGGCAGCTTGGAATGTGCCTACTCATAACCATAGAATAGGAGCTCAAATCTACAGGGATGCAGAGGTCACATAGGCTCCTAAGCTGAATATGGGCCCCAGATCACATCAAATCAATGGGGTTTACAGTCAAAAGTTTTTATATCCCTTTCCCATATTAGGGAGCTAGTCTATTCCCTGATCCAGCTTTCTTGTCCTTTTTCCAGCCATGATATCATCTCCCCAGATAATAACTTGGATCCATCTGCATATCAGATTTCAGGTCAGGGGAAAAAAGAAAAAGAAAAAAAAAGAAAAAGAAAAAAACAGTCTAGCCATAGGCCCTTTGGAATATAACTAAAATATGCCTACTAGCTATCTACAAAATGGAGGACACCCCCCCCCCCCAACTCTTCATCTGCACTATTCCAACCTTTAGGTCCACAATTGGTCAACAATTTGTTTGGCCTTGTATGTTAACTCTCTTTTCAGCCACCAGGTTCCAAATGCTAGCATGATGCCAATCAGACTTCCCTGGATAGACAACTCCACCAATGAATGTGTCCTGGGGCTCCGCTTCCCCAGAGCTCATACCCACTAGGAAAAGAAAGAGAGACACAGGCTGGGAATATGGATCAACCTGCCAACGCCCATGTTCAGCAGGAAAGCAATTACAGAAGCCAGACCTTCCACCGTCTGCATCCCACAATGACCTTGGGTCCATACTCCCAGAGGGTTAAAGAATAGGAAAGCTATCAGGGGAGGAGAAGGGATACAAAGTTCTGGTGGTGGGAATTATGTAGAGGTGTACCCCTCTTATCTTATCATTTAGTCAATGTTTCCTTTTCATAAATAAAAGTTTTTAAAAAAAGAAGAAAAAAATCCAAGTGAATCTAAGACATAAAGAACTACTAAAACTCAAACAGGGGATTTGGCACACTGGCTTAAGTGCTCATAGTAGGAAGCTCAATTTAGGACCTCTGCAAGCTGGAGGAGTAAGGGCAGCTTCACCAGTGATGAAACATATCAGCAGGCATCTATTTTTCTCTCTCCCTCTCTATCTTCCCCTTCCCTCTCAACTTCTCTCTGTCCTATCCAATAAAATGAAAAAATAAAAAAGAGCAGTGCATTCACAGTGCAGGCACGGAGCCTGATGGATAAACCTGGAGGTGCACACTAAAACAAACCAACAGAAAAACAAACACAAAAAACTGTTTGAGGGCAAACAGTTAAAATAAATTGTGCCTTTTTAACAATGGGAAATTTTATGAATAAACAGTTCATTAAAAATATTTTCTAGCTGGTCTTAATTATGTAGTAAATACCACAAAGGGAAAAAAGTGATTTTAATATTAAAACAATATAAATCAATCATTTAAACAAGATATAGTAAGTTTAAAAAAATTACAAGGGTCCAGGCAGTGGCACACCTGGTAGAGTGCTTTCTTCTTCTTCTAGCGTTTGCCCTTCTTCCATAGCCAGTCAACAGCGTCAGGTTGAGCCTGATGTAAAGTTTCGAGACCTCCTTTGAATCTGGAGAAGTGGCAGTCATTGATTATGTGGGTCATAGTCTGCCTGTAGCCGCAGGGGCAGTTCGGGTCGTCTCTGGCTCCCCAGCGATGGAACATAGCGGCGCACCGGCCATGGCCTGTTCGATAGCGATTGAGGAGGGCCCAATCATAACGTGCCAGGTCAAAGCCGGGTTGACGCTTGCAAGGGTCTGTGATGAGGTGTTTGTTCTTGACCTCAGCTGACTGCCAACTCTGTTTCCAAGAGTCTGGAACAGAGAAGTTCAGTGTAGGCGTAGGGGACCAGATTGGGTGACGAGACGTCAAGCGTTGGACAGGGTGGGCGAAGATATTCGCGTATATTGGCAGGTCCGGTCGAGCGAAGACGTGGGAAATGAACTTAGATGATGCCGCATCCCGACGAATATCTGGCGGGGCGATGTTGCTAAGAACTGGCAGCCATGGAACCGGGGTGGAACGGATGGTTCCAGAAATTATCCTCCTGGAGGAATATAATTTGGAATCGACCAAGTGGAGTGCTCATGTTATAAAGTACAAGGACCTGGGTTCAAGCCTCCTATCCCCACCAGCAGGGGGAAAACTTTGTTAGTAGTTAAGCAGTACTGCAGGTGTTCCTATGTCTCTTTTCCTCTCTATAACCCCCTTCCCTCTTGATTTCTAGCTGTATCTATACAATAAATAAATATAGATAACTGAAAAATAACTTTAAAGAAATACAACGCTGTCTTAGAAGCATAGGGAAAAATCAAATTGTAGTATATTTGAGGTTAGGTAGTCATGCACCGGGTTAAACACACAGATTACAGCACACAAGGACCTGGATTCAAGCACCGGTCTCCACCTGCATGGGGGAAGCTTCATGAGAGGTGAAGTAGAGTTGCAGGTGTCTCTGTCTCTCTTCCTCTCTATCTACCTCCCCTCTCAATTTCTCTCTGTCTCTGTTCAGTAATAAATTAATTAATTACATAAATCTTTTTAAAAGTGTAGTGTATTTGTAGCTAGGTCCCAGAGACAATTATAACATAGTGAAAACATTAAATATAAATTGGGCCAGTGAAATAATGAATATTGTACTGCATTGCCATGTGAGTTGAGTGACCCAGGTTAGAGCCTAGCCCCTATCACTCGGAAGGTAGCTTTGGTTCAGTCATTTCCCTCTCTCTCTCTCTCTCTCTCTCTCTGCCTCTCTTTAAAAATAAAATAAAAGTTATATTACAAACAGAAATATTTAAATTCTAAATAATAGTAAATAAATGTACATAAATTTAAAGCATGAAATAAAATAAAACATATATATATATATAAACACACACGTATGAAATTAACAAAATAAGACAATTCATTCTACACAATATCAACAATGGCTGATATTTCTGACTTTTTCATTGTAATAAGATTGTTTGGTTTGGTTTGGTTTTGGCTATATGTTATATGCACTAACAATTAATTATTTTGAAGCAAAAATAAGGACCAGAAACAGTTGTCTTACAAATGTCTACTGTGATACTGAGAAGAAAAGAAAGTTTTTTGGTTTATAATCTGATAATTATTCTACATACATGGTTGCCTTTTGATGCTACTGTTCATATCTGTGTCTTTGGGGACTTTATCCCAAGTGTTGTATATTCCCCTATCTTAGAAGACAATTACTCAGGTTTTTTGTTTGCTTGTTACTTAATTGAAAATTGGGCCAATTATTAAAAGGCTCTTTTTTTTTCAATGTTTCCCTGTCTGGGAACTTCTTAACTACATTTTTACAACTGTGGAGAGGTTCTAATCGCTAGAAATGTTAGTATTATTAGCTTCTAAGTTACTAAGGGATAATGTTTACTGGCCTCAAGAAAAGGCAATGTTTCTGATGAAAAAAAAAATCTTTTTTTAATCTCTTATAGGCGGTGAAAGATTCAGGGAACCTTCAGAGTCTGTGTCCATAAGAATGAGCACCCTAGACACACACATCCATCTCTACTCAAGGACGGCCATCCCTAGGTGATTTTAATAATCCACTGTACTTTGACCTAAGTGAACCACCTAAGATTATGAGATTATCGGAGAGGTAAGTTATTGTTGTTGTTGTTACTATTATTATTATTATGTTTTTCCCGTTTTGAGTTTGAGATCCAACGTTTCAGCTGCAGCACCACATATTGCAGAATGCTTCTCTGGCCTTTTCTAATTTTTTTCTCTATCTCTACCTTCATATCATGAAATAAATACATAAATCATTTAAAATTTATCTACTATTTAAGATTAGGTTTTGAATTCAAATCTGATTTAAACCTCAGTAGCATTAATAGTAAGCAATTAGAATTTCACTTTGCCAAAATATAACATAAAAATAAATAATACTGGGAGTCGGCCAGTAGTGCAGCTGGTTAAGCACAGGGGGCGCAAAGTGCAAGGACCTACGTAAGGATCCCAGTTCGAGCCCCTGGCTCCCCAACGGCAGTGAAGCAGGTCTGCAGGTGTCTGTCTTTCTCTCCCCATCTCTGTCTTCCCCTCCTCTCTCCATTTCTCTCTGTCCTATCCAGCAACAATGACATCAATAACAGCAACAGTAATAGCTACAACAATAAAAAACAAGGGTAACAAAAAGGAATAAATAATAAATATTTAATAAATAAACAAATAATACTAGCTATATTATTTTGGAGTGTGTAATAACCAAAGTACATGTATCATACAATATTGCCATTGTAATTAAGCAGTTTTCTTTTTGTTGTTTGCTTAATTTACTTTTTCATGTTTTTTTTTTTATTTCTTTATTGGGGGATTGATGTTTTACCACTGACAGTAGAAACAATAGTTTGTATATGCATAACATTTCTAATTTTTCTACATAATACAATCCCCACTGGGTCTTCTGCTATCCTGTTCCAGGACCTGTACCATCCCCTAACTCCAGAGCTCCTTTATTTTGGTGCAATACACCAACTCCAGTCCAAGTTCTGCTTAGTGTTTTCTCTTCTGATCTTGTTTTTCAACTTCTGTCTGTTTCTGACTTATTTCACTTACAATGATTTCTTCAAGCTCCATCCAAGATGGGCTGATTTACTCTGAAAATGTCCAATAGTTCTAGTTTATCCACAGTTGTAAAAGTTAACATTAGTCATTTCAAGGTTATCTCAATCCCTGAGTTGAAACACAGTGGCTGTTAAAAGCTCTTTTGTTCTTTTTCTTCCCTGTAGGCTATAGTATCCTGAGGTCTTTTTATCTATGAGTAGGTTTTTAGCTTAATTACTCATTCCTAACCAAGAGATAAAGCAGGGTAGGGGAGAGGTAGCACAGGGGTTATGCAAAGAGACTCTCACACCTCAAGGATCCAAAGCTCTGGGCTCAATTCAGCTTCTCTGCTAGTAGCCAGAGCTGAGCTGGGCAGCACTGCTGGGCCCTTTGAATTTCTAAACATGTCCGTATATAGTCTGTAGGTTCTGAAGCAATTATTCACCATGTTCTTATCAGGAGAACAATGTGAAAAGCCTCCCACTATACAGCCCCACTGCTAGGCCACAGGGGAGTAGACTTTCTCCTGAGTTTCCTGGTCAGTTCTCTGTCCTCAGATGTCAACACAGAGCTTCCCCTCTGCTCCTCCAGTCTCTGAGAGCAGTGGCAATGGAGACTCACAGTTGTATTTGGTGAGTCTTAGGGAAGTCCTCTCCCTTCAAAAGTCTTTTTATTGGTAAAAACAGACTGGAAGTGACTCCTCAACTGGCAAACTGCCAGCCTGTTACCAACCACTCCAGAGTAGATATGGGCTTCAGCCTGCAGGAATCTCTCCTTAGGCTCCTCTCTGTCCATGAGCCACACATGTTTTCACTCACTGGTGACTTGGTGGGTTCCCAAAGTAGTCTCAGTCTCGTTTTACTGCAGTCTCAGGTGATTTTTTTATATTCCTTGTTTTTTAGAGCGGTTTCTCAACTGGGTAAAGCTGGAGATGTGGGCAGAGTGTGGTCTCTGGATGCTGTGGTGATTTGGTGGGTTCCCAAAGTAGTTCCAGTCCTGTCTTATTGTGGTCCCGGGTGGTCTCCTTCAATGAAGTGGTTTTCATCTATCAAAACGTCAAAATCGTATTGAATATGCACTCAGTATATATGTAAGAGTCATTGAATCATCTAGAGTTAAAGATACCAGTGATGAAGGCTCATTACACCAATAGATCCAGGGCCACTGAGTTTTTAACAAGCTTTCAAGTAGATAATAATTATGTTTCAAAATACTGCTCTACAACAGAATGCATAAGAGTACAAAGAGAAGCAGAGAGGAAATTACGTTCATCTTAAAGTCATTCATAGAAACAAAGAATGGAAGTTTATAATAAAAAAACAAACCTCCTTGTGCACTATAGTCCTTGTGTACTATAACATCTCTTTTCTAACAAAAATTTTCTTAATACCTAAAAGCCAAATTTCACCAAGCGCATAGAGCTACTGAGATAGACTGACAAGATATTCAAGATGTGAAGCTGATGAGAATCCTTTAAATTCACCCTTTACATAATGTAAAAATTACTTAGAGGAAAATACGATAGATAGAGGAAAAAAAGATAGCTATGAAAAATACCACATCAGTGGTCTTTGTCCTATGGTGATGGAATTAGATTAGACAAATATTCAGTATAAATTAAATAAAAAATAAATTTTAGAAAATACAAGGGAATATAGACATAAGTACTTTATTACAGTGAAAACGAAACTTGGGAAATATTCACTCAGTTCGTCAGTCAATACTTATCAATTAGAGCTGAGGATAGCTAACAATTCATAATTTATTGTTCAATCCAAGAAGAAAATCTAGAAGAAAAAATACATTGATACTTGTTTGCTACTATTATTAACTTGACTTTTATCCCACTCTTTTCATTTTGTAAATTCAGTTTTATAAACAAATGGGGATGAAGTCAGAAGCAAGTATGAGAAACCACACAAAGCTAACAACATTCATCTTACTGGGACTGACCGATGACCCACAGCTTCAGGCTCTAGTATTTATCTTCCTGCTTGTCACTTACATGTTGAGTGTGACTGGAAATCTGACAATCATCTCCCTGACTTTAGTGAGTTCTCAACTTAAGTCTGCCATGTACTTCTTCCTCCAGAACTTCTCTTTCTTAGAGATCTCATTCACTACAGTCTGCATTCCCAGATTCCTCTACAGCATGTCGACAGGAGACAAGACCATTACTTATAATGCATGTGCTAGTCAACTGTTTTTTGTAATCCTTTTTGGAGCCACAGAATTTTTTCTCCTTGCTATCATGTCCTATGATCGTTATGTGGCTATCTGCAAACCCTTGCATTACGTGACCATCATGAGCAGCAGGATCTGCAGGAGATTTGTCTTCTGCTGTTGGGCTGGAGGCTTATTAATAATAATCCCTCCACTCAGTTTAGGATTAAACTTGGAGTTCTGTGACTCAAATGTCATTGATCACTTTCTCTGTGATGCATCTCCTATCCTCAAGATTTCCTGTTCAGACACATGGTTCATTGAGCAGATGGTTATAGCCTGTGCTGTTATGACCTTCATCATGACTCTTGTATGTGTGGTTCTTTCCTACGTCTCCATCATCAGGACAATCCTAAAGTTCCCTTCTGCTCAGCAAAGGAAAAAGGCTTTTTCCACCTGCTCTTCCCACATGATTGTTGTCTCCATCACCTATGGAAGCTGCATCTTCATTTACATTAAACCTTCAGCCAAAGAGGAAGTGGACATCAATAAGGGTGTGTCAATACTCACTACTTCCATTGCACCAATGCTAAACCCATTTATATATACCCTGAGAAACAAACAAGTAAAACATGCACTCAGTGACTCAATCAAAAGAATTGCATTCTTCTCAAAGAAATAGTAAAATATTGACTAGTCCATTCAGAATACCAGTAAAATTTGATATAGTGGTAACTGTAAAACTTGAGAAAGCCAGCTAATTATTTTGGGTGTGGGAGTATAGATAACAAAATAGTCATTTACATACTGTTAATATGTACAATATGATAGTGTTACTATTTGTTGAATCAAAAATAAAAAATAATTTATATTTATCCTTATTCTTTATTTTTAAATAGTTTTATTGGTGGGGTAATGATTTCCAAGACAGGTAATATCAAAAATACTGTTTCTTAAATCCTCATGATAGGTGTCTATGAACAAAACCCACTACCAACTGCTACCTTCTACTACTACACAGGATCGCCAAGGCTCTCACAATCCCTTTTTCATTCTCCCCTTTAGAGGTCACAGCTTGTCTAAGTTTCATCCTGTATCTTCCCTTTCATTGTTTCTTAAATCACATCTGTTACTGAGATCAACTGGTATTTATTTGTTCTTGCTCTGACTTAGCACTCTTAACACAATACCATCAACCTTTATACAAGATGTAGCAAAAAGAGAAGTTGCTTACAAATAATCATTAGTCCATTGTAAGACACACACACACACACACATACACACACACACATACACACACACACACACACACACACAGACATACACACACACACAACTTTCTTAACCATTCATCCATCATTGGGCATATGGGTTCTTTTCTTAATTTGGGCTATAATAAATAATGCTATTATGAACATATGTATATATCAAGTGTTTTTATGTGTTCTTTGCATAAGCTCCTAGGATAGGAATTTCAGGATAATGTTAAAAATAGGTCTACCTATAGATGAAAACAGATCAGTGATTAAGTGACCTACATATACCTTACAGCTCATCTGTAAGGATTTTCAAATTCCTTACAGATTTTATTCATGAGAGAAGAACTTGTTTAAGTCTCCTTGGTATTTTCAATGACTTCTGAGTTATCTGTAGGAAACTGACTTAGTTGTATATAGTTTGATGTATGTGCCCACCATGAAATGCAAAACCTGCTTTTGTTAAGCAAAGCCAAGTTACTTGACCTTTGCTCTTCTAATGTGTTCGTCAAGTAAACATTGGGGCACTTTTGTCCATTTTCATAGTGTTCATTCTCAACCTTCATCACAGGAAGAATACATAGGACCTTTAGAAATGCATAAACATTAGGAAAAAACCTTGATGTCTGACAGATGGAGGGCTTCATAAATGGTAGATGGAAGCCTTATATCTTTCCCTATGTTTCCACTGATTTTCCAACAATGTAGCTCAGCTCAGAGCATGACAAGATTGGGTAAGTCACTTCTATAAATATCAGAATGATGCTCCTCTAATGTGTTGAATTCAAGTTACCATAACCAAAGTTACCAGAGATAGGCACATAAGAGCTTTGAGGTGCTGTTCTGAGAATATATCTCTCAGTTCCTGAATAATATGCTCCATATTTGGAATACCTAGAGTTTCTTTATAATAAATTTCAGAGGTTAACTGAGATTCCACATTTCCTTGCTGAGCATATTAGCCACTGATAATCTATTTAAATGACACAGAGTTGAACTGTTACACTTTGGAGACCAACTGTTCTTCTAGAAAATAGTATTAGAAATGCCACATTACACATAGGGACCAGCGTGGGAATCCTGGTTCGAGCCCCCCCCCCAGCTCCCCATCTGTGGGGGAGTCACTTCACAGGCGGTGAAGCAAGTCTGCAGGTGTCTGTCTTTCTCTCCCCCTCTCTGTCTTCCCTTCCTCTCTTGACTTCTCTCTGTCCTATCCAACAACAAACATCAACAACAACAACAATAATCACAACAAGGCTACAACAACAAGGGCAACAAAAGGGGGCCTCCAGGAGCAGTGGATTCATGGTGCAGGCACTGAGCTCCAGCAATAGCCCTGGAGGCAAAAAAGAAAAAAGAAAAAGAAATGCCACCTCACACTTCAAAGTGATCTTTACTAGAAAGCAACACTTCAGAATTTAGTTAAGTCATGACAATTTTTTATCACCATGGATCCAAGTGGTGGGTATTAAGTCATTAATTCATTGAAGAAATAAATTTTGAAGGAGGTATGAGAGGAAAGGGAGTACATTTTAGGAAATGCTACAATGAAACTCATGGCTGACCTTTGACTAGTAGGGATATTTTTTTAAATTTTTATTTATAAAATGGAAATATTGATAAGACCATAGTAGGAATTTTTTTATTTATTTTATTTATTCCCTTTTGTTGCCCTTGTTGTTTTATTGTTGTAGTTATTATTGTTGTTGTTGTTGTTGGATAGGACAGAGAGAAATGGAGAGAGGAGGGGAAGACAGAGAGGAGGAGAGAAAGATAGACACCTGCAGACCTGCTTCACCGCCTGTGCAGCGACTCCCCTGCAGGTAGGGAGCCGGGGTTCGAACCGGGATCCTATGCCGGTCTTTGTGCTTTGTGCCACCTGCGCTTAACCCGCTGCGCTACAGCCCGACTCCCCATAGTAGGGATTTTTAAGTATGTTATTTAAGATTTGTACTGGACAATCAAGAGAATTACCAAACTGTAAGGTAAATGTGTGGTTTGCCAAACAAGGACTTCAGTGTAGATTTTGTCTTTATGAAAGAAAGTTAAAGGAACAATTTATATTTAAAAACTGACTCTTCCATTGATGCCCTACGCATGGTTGTTGTTTCCATTCCTTTGTTTAACCTACATTTGTTTTTTTTCTCTTTATTTAGCAGGTGTGTTTTGAACATTTCTACTGTGCCTAGTCAGAGTCACCCTTCCTTCACATTTTTTAATATCTTTCATTCCATTCCCCATACCCTGTCCTTTTAGCTTTATTAGTTGCTTTATATAAAAGAAAAATCCTTTCTCCCTAATCCTTTAGTTGATTACATGTTATATTCATGATATTTTCAACAGCTCCTCCTGTTACAAAATGCCCTCCAGCATGTTTCTAACAATTCCTCTGAAGAAAATCTGCTTTAAGTTCCTATTTATTCTGTTTGATTTCTGGTAACATAAACTAATATAAAACTATACTCTATGAGATAACTGCTATAAATGTACTTTAAACAACAAAACTGATGTCTTTTTTTTATGCCAGTTAATAGTAGATATCCTGTCCCATGAGTCATGGGAAAAAGAATAAAGACTTTAGACACAGAGGATTTAATGTCAGTATTAGTGATGTTAATAGGTTTTATATATCCTCAACTCTATCCCCATAAAATAAATTGTTTTGAATATCCTAATCACTGGCAATAGTGGCCTAGAACTTTCTAGTAAGAATACACTTCTCCAGATTTTATAACATGGTGATCAAAATATGGGGAAATTAGAAATGACTGAATTCAGGTATCTCCAAAGGTACCTAGTAATAATGGCAACTACTACTGAAAAATGACCTTCTTAGTTAATGTTTTCTACTAAATGACTATTCTACCCAGAGCCATATGCAGACCTAGTGAAATCCCTATCAATGCCTCTTCAATTTTCTTCGAGTACAGCAAAAGATACAAAAGTGTAAGATACCAAATCAATATTTTTTTATTGATTTTAATTATCAGACACCAAATTGGAAATTAGGACTGGCCTGAGGTTAGACTAGAGAGAAATCTTTCTATTGTAGTTTTTTTTTTTTTTTTTTGCCTCTAGGGTGTATCACTGGGGCTCGGTGCCTACACTATGAATCTACTGCTCCTGGAGGCCATTTTTTTCCCATTTTGTTGCCCATGTTATGGTTGTTATTGTTGTTGTAGCTGTTGTTGTTGTTGAATAGGACAGAGATTAATCAAGAGAGGAGAGGAAGACAAAGAGAGGGAGAGACAGATAGACACCTGCAGATATGCTTCACCATTTTTGAAGTGACCGCCCTGTAGGTGGGGAGCCAGGGACTCAAACCAGCATCCTTACACCAGTCCTTGCACTTTGCACCATGTGTGCTTAACCCTCTGTGCTACCATCCACTCACCCCCAAAATCAATATTAAAAGAACAAGAATAGAAGAGCCAGGTGGTAGTACACCAGGTAGAGCACACACATTACATTGCACAAGGACCCAGGTTCAAGCCTGCAGGAGGGAAGGTGTCAATCTGTCTCTCTCCCTCTGTCCCTCCCCCTCCATCTCAATTTCTCTCTGTCTCTTATCCTATAATAAATAAATAAATAAATAAATAAATAAATAAATAAAATATTTTTTAAAAGAACAAGAATGGATAGACACATCATGCTTCCCTACCTCAAAGCATGATACAGAGCGACTATAATAAAAACAGCCTAGTACTGAAACCAAAATAGACACACAGTGGAATAGAATTGAGAGCTCAGAAATCATTCCCCACACCTGTATATATCTAAGTTTGACAAGGTCACCAAGCCATTAAAAGAGCCTAGTCAACAAATGGTGTTGGAAAACTGGGTTGAAAATGCAGAAAAATGAAACTGGACTGCTACACTTCATTATATACTAAAGTTAACTCCAAATATAAAAAAAAGACATTAGTCTAGAAGCCATTAAAAACTTAGAGGAAAACATAGGCAGAACTCTCTTCCATGTAAGTTTTTATAATATCTTTGAAACTCAAATCTAATTGTAAGAAAAACAAAATCAGAGAGTCGGGCGGTATTGCAGCCGGTTAAGCGCATGTGGCAAAAGCAAAAGGACAGGTGTAAGGATCCCAGTTCGAGCCCCCGGCTCTCCACCTGTGGAGGCTCTTCACAGGTGGTGAAGCAGGTCTGCAGGTGTCTATCTTTCTCTCCCCCTCTCTGTCTTCCCTCCTCTCTCATTTCTCTCTGTCTTATCCAACAACAATGACAACAATAAAACAAGGGCAACAAAAGAGAATAAATAATAAATAAATATTAAAAAAAGAAAAACAAAATCAAAATGAGACCAATGGGACTACATCATACTGAAAAGCTATGCATGTTAATGGGAATCACCACCATAACAGAGAGACCTCCCACCACAAAGAGTGAGACAAATCTCATGTGCCATACATTGGACAGAGGAATAATAACCAAAATACACAAAGATCTCACAAAAATCAACAATAAAAAGATAAACAACCCCATTAAAAATGGGGGTATGGACAGAATCTTCTCCAAAGATGTCCAAAAGATCAACACAGGAAAAAAAGGCTGAGAGAAAGTGGTGATCAGGGAAAGGTAAATAAAAACATGAATGAGATATCAATTTCCACCAGGTAAGAATTCCCACCATTAGAAAAGACAGGAGAGAGAGAGAGAGAGAGAGAGAGAGAGAGAGAGAGAGAGAGCAGGTGTGTGGGTGGGGGAGAATCTCCTACATTGCTGGTGAAAATATAAATTGGTGGGAAAAGGTCTGGAGATTCATCAGAAAACCAGAAAAGGATCTACCTTACAATGAAAAAATCCTTCTGCTGGGGATTTACCTAGGGAAAACAAAACCACCTATCTGAAAAGACCTATGCCTACCTATGTTCATAGCAGCACAGTTTGAAGCAGCCTAAACTCGGAAGCAACCAAGATGCCCAAAAATAAATGAATGGCTAAGGAAGTTGTGGAACATATACCCAGTAGAGTACTCTGCAGTGTTAGAAATCTTGAAGTCATCTCCAATATTGTGGTCAGAACTTGAAGGTATCCTGGTGAGTGATACAAACCCCAAAGCCAAAGACCAATACTGAATGATCTCACTTACAGGTGGAATTTAAGAATAAAGGATAGTAAAAGAGGACATAAGGGAAACTTGCACTAGGTATGGCATATTGCACCAAAGCAAAGGACTCTTCTTCTTCTTCTTCTTCCTCCTCCTCCTCCTCCTCCTCCTCCTCCTCCTCCTCTTCTTCCTCTTCTTCTTCTTCTTCTTCTTCTTCTTCTTCTTCTTCTTCTTCTTCTTCTTCTTCTTCTTCTTCTTCTTCTTGCGTTTGCCCTTCTTCCGTAGCCAGTCAACAGTGTCAGGTTGAGCCTGATGTAAAGTTTCGAGACCCCCTTTGAATCTGGAGAGGTGGCAGTTGTTGACTATGTGGGTCATAGTCTGTCTGTAGCCGCAGGGGCAGTTCGGGTCGTCTCTGGCTCCCCAGCGATGGAACATAGCGGCGCACCGGCCATGGCCTGTTCGATAGCGATTGAGGAGGGCCCAATCATAACGTGCTAGGTCAAAGCCGGGTTGACGCTTGCAGGGGTCTGTGATGAGGCGTTTGTTCTTGACCTCAGCTGACTGCCAACTCTGTTTCCAAGAGTCTGGAACAGAGAAGTTCAGTGTAGGCGTAGGGGACCAGATTGGGTGACAAGACATCAAGCGTTGGACAGGGTAGGCGAAGATATTCGCGTATATTGCAGGTCCGGTCGAGCGTAGACGTGGGAAATGAACTTAGATGATGTCGCATCCCGACGAATATCTGGCGGGGCAATGTTGCTAAGAACTGGAAGCCATGGAACCGGGGTGGAACGGATGGTTCCAGAAATTATCCTCATGGAGGAACATAATTTGGAATTGACCAAGTGGACATGGGGGCTACGGAACCATACTGGGGCACAGTATTCTGCAGTGAAATAGCATAATGCCAGAGATGATGATTGTAGTGTGGAAGCGCTCGCGCCCCATGAGGAGCTGGCCAGTCTTGCAATGATGTTATTCCTCGCGCCCACCTTTGCTGCAGTTTTTATGAGATGTTCGTGAAATGACAGGGTGTGATTGAGAGTAACACCAAGATAGACTGGCTGGGCTTCATGCCGGATTCTCGTATCGCCAAGCCGCACATTAAGCTCACGCGAGGCCGAGGCATGGTGTAGATGGAAAACAGATGATACCGTTTTTGCAGTGCTAGGGATTAGTCGCCATTTTTTACAGTAATCAGATATCAGAGACATGTCTTTCGTGAGTGTTTCCTCGAGGATGTCAAACTTGGATGCCTGAGTTGCACAGCAGATGTCATCAGTGTAGATGAACTTCCTTGAAGAAGTTTCTGGGAGGTCATTGATGTAAATATTAAATAGCGTAGGAGCCAGAAGAGAGCCCTGGGGGAGGCCACTTGAGACAAGTCTCCATCTGCTAGACTTGTCACCCAGATGCACCCGGAATCTTCTGTTTTGGAGAAGAAACGATATAGTGTTGGCCACTCATGGAGGCAGGCATCTTGAGATCTTGACTAGGAGACCACGGTGCCAGACCGTGTCATAGGCTGCTGTGAGATCAACAAAGACAGCACCCGTCTTTAAATTCTTCTGGAATCCATTTTCAATGTAAGTTGAGAGGGCCAGGGCTTGTTCGCAGGTAGATCTTCCTGGGCTGAAACCAGCTTGGGCGGGTGATAGGAATTTCTCTGTAAGAGGAGAAATACATGACAGAAGCAGCCTCTCAAGGAGTTTGTAACACATGGAGAGGAGAGAAATTGGTCTATAGCTGGCGGCCAGTGTTGGGTCTTTCTGTGGTTTCAAAACTGCTATTATATTCGCACGACACCAAATTTTGGGCATAGATTCAGATTCCAAGATGTGGGACAGGAATGAAGTGAGCCACTTCTTTGCCACAGGGCCCAAGTTAAGGACTCTTAGAAGGAGGGAATGGAACAGGTGGAGGAACACTGAGATCTCAGTGTGTCTCCTAGACACCAATCAAGGGATGATGAGAAGCTGCGTCATGTGTTTAAGACCAGACTATAAACCATTAAGTGCCAATAAAAAATATTTAAAATGATCTTTTCTCCAAACACAACACTATAAACATGTTTTCTTTTAATAATATTTATTTATTTATTAGATATAGATAGCCAATAACTGACAGGGTAGGGGGCAATAGAGAGGGAGAGAGAGAGAGAAACCTGCAACACCGCTTCAGCAATCTCCAAGCTTTGCCCATGCAGGTGGTGAGTGGGGAAGAGGGCTCTAACCCAGGTCCTTGCACAATGTAACATGTGCACTCAACTAGGTGAACCACCACCCAGCCCCTTAAACATTTTTTCTCCCTATCAAGTGAGGTCCAATTCTATGAAAAGATTTCCATTGCTATGTCTCTGAAAGAAGGAATGGATTCCAGAGCTATAAGCCAAGTTTAAAATGTCGGAAATAGAATGCATTTTATTCTAATTTTTCCAAATTTTTTCCTTCTCAACTCTTTAAGTATGTAATAAGAAGGACTCAATGATCCTCTAGGAAAATACCATCAATTTAACGTGGCAAAAATAAATATCTATCTCCAACAGAATGTAACCCTAATAACTACCATTCTTTATTTTTACTCTTGATAACAGCTGTTGGCATTTTTAAATTTGACATTTATTTAAGATAAAAATAATTGAAAGATGGATTTATGAAATATACTTCAAGTCATATTATGAATCGTCATCTCAACATTTTACCAAGATATTATCTACTCAAGAACAGTTGTGATTATACAACACAATTAAGTAATAACATACCCAGAGTATTTGGTCAGATGTGGAATCTCTAACTTGGAACAAGAGTGCTATTATTCCATTATTTATTATCAAATGTTAGGGTCATGATAAATATATGTCAAATTATACTCTAACATATTACATTGCTGCCATTTTTAAAATAAAATGTGGTGGATTACATTTAATTAAAACTGAGTTATGATACGTGGGGCCAGCCACTCTGGTTCTTGCCCCCCCACACTCCCCCTTTGAGGAGACAGAGATCAGAGTAGCCCCTGCGGGTCCTGGGGTAGCTCCAGGTGCCTAGGGCAAACTGCTCAGAGAGACAAGCAGTCAGCCCTGGAAGAGCCTCAGTGGGGCAACGTTTATTGAAAGAAAGAAACAGGTAAATATATCCATAACTTGGGGGGAAGGTTGAGGTAACCATTAACCCAAATACATAGCAACACAATGCATAGTCACATTTTGACCAACAGGCTGTTTGATCACAAATAAAAGATTACCATACGAGGTTTGGTCACAAGCTTTACAATGTAGATTTTTCCCGAGCTAGACTGCAGGTACTTTAGGGCAGTGGGGGGTGGGAGGCCGCTGAGTAATAAGGATGTTTGCTGGCAGTTTTTAGGTTAACCATACATAGTAATCCATGGCTTTTAATTAAAGAAGGAGAGGGGGGGTGGCATGTGTAGAAAGGTGCCCATATCCAGGGGTCCAGCCTTCATAAATTCCAGAGACCTGGGGGACCTGCCATATCTCAATCCACAGGGGGGAGAGTCTCGGGTCAGACCCCCTCAGACCTCATGGAAACTACAGCCTGGACTTTCCAGGACAGAGGACCCATTCTCCAACAATGATATGCTTTTTTCTTTAAATGGATTCTTTATAATTTGTTCAATTATAAAATTTTTGAGCTTGTGGCTCACACATACTGAAATTTCCACACAATATATTTAGGTGAATTTGCTCATTTAAAATGTGACAGTATATTTTCTAATTTTTAACACTATCTCTGGGTTATGAAATATATATTCTGATTTATTAACTTTTAAAATAATTTTAGTCATTTGTATATTAGGTAAATATAAAAGAAAATCAGGCATCTTTGACCTCAAAATGATATCTCATCTTATTTTTGCTATGCTACTCTAAACTCTTTTATCATTTTTCCCCTAAGGATACTCACACTCACAGCTGCATGTCTTAGGCTTGTTGCCAAGATTATTACAAAAGATCCTATGCTAATTATTGAGACTAAGTCTCTAAGGACTCTCTTGATCATTCATTAAGTTGACAGCTTGCTAAATAAAACATACATCAACCTTGTTAATTTACAGGCCTCTCTTTGCCCTGAGAAGTCAGAATATCGAGATCTCTAAGATCTAAGAGAATTATTCATAATTATTAGTTACTAGAATTGTTTTCTATCTATATGGATCATAAAATTACACCTTATGTTGACAATAACTAAAGTCCTTTGTTAAGAAAAATATTTAATATTTACTTGTGAGTAACCCAGAAATACTATGTATTTCCAAAATGAACATAAATATAGAGTGGAATCATGAGCAACAGATAGTAAAGAAATAAGCTTGAGTTTTAAGAACTATCGTTGCTCAACACCCACATGAAACAATGACTGGCAAAAAAGTAAGTATAAAAAGTATAATCCCTCCCTCCTCAGAGTTGTTGGCTTTGGTGCAGTATGGCCTGCCCAGCCCAGGTATTGTTTTATGTTTGCCTTTTCAGGTTTGTTTCATAAGTTCCACTTACAGGATATCATCTAGTATTTTGTCCTTTCTCTCTCTCCCTCTCTCTCTTTCTCTCTCTCTCTCTCTGTTTTTGTTTTCCCCTCCAGGGTTATTGCTGGAGCTTGTTGCCTGCAGTACAAATCCACTGCTCCTCAAAGCTATTTTTTCCCTTTCGTTGCCCTTGTTGTTTATGGTTGTAATTATTATTGTTGTTATTGCTGTCACTGTTGTTGGATAGAACAGAGAGAAATTGAGAGAGGAGGGGAAGACAGAGAGGTGGAGAGGAAGAGAGACACCAGCAGACCTGCTTCACCACTCTTGAAGCGACCCCCCTGCGGGGGGGGGGCTGGGGGCTCGAACCAGGATCCCTACACCAGTCTATGTACTTCACATCATGTGCGCACTCAACATGCTGTGCTACCGCCTGGCCCCCTGCCCTTCTCTTTTTAATGTATCTCACTTATAATACTTTCAAGTTCTTTCCAAGATGAAGCAAAGGAAACAAATTTATCATTTCTGATAATTGAATAAGATATATATATATGCATATATATATATCTTGCAATTAATTATGCACAATTTTACTGTATCAGAAAGACTCCAGAAATGCATATATATATATATATATGTCTATATATATACATTTACAGATATATAAATCTATATACAGAAATAAATGTATATAGTTAAATTTATGAAGACCTGGGTTTGAACCCCAGACCCCTTTCTATGATAGAGATGCTTCCCAAGTGGTAAAGGAGGTCTGTAAGTGTTTATCTGTCCTATTTCCCTGACCCCTTTAGTTTCTCTCTGTCCTATAAAATAAAATAAATGTAAGAAAAGGGGGAAATTGGGACTGGGTAGTGGCACACCTGGTTAAGTGAACATGTTACAGTGCCCAGGGACCCTGGTTCGAGCCCCCGGTCCCCACCTGCAGGGGGAAAGCTTCATGCGTGGTGAAGCAGGACTGCAGATGTCTCTCTATCTCTCACCTCTCCATTTCTGAATATCTCTATCCAATAAATAAATAAATAAATAAATAAATAAAATTTTTTAAATAAAAAAGAAAGAAAAGGGGTAAATGGCCATAGAGAAAAGTAGATTTGTAGTGTTGGGTTCTAAGCTAAGCTACAGCCATAGTGGCAATAAAAAAATTATAAAGAAATAAAGAAATAAAATGTCATTAATCACACATTTGGTCAAATAATTCAGCACTGGAAGATTTCTATCGCTAATCCATGGTGATTACTTTTCTTCCTTTTTCTTTTGGTCATTCATTGAGGAGTTAATGCTTCCCTGTATAATTGTTGACACATGGATATTTCTCATCTCCCTGTGATGTGTCTTCATAACACTCATTGCCCCCTTAGATACTTTTCCACCATTATGCTCCAGGATCAAAATGCCCTCCCTACTTCTTCCCTTGCAAAGACTCATTTGCTTTGGTGCAATCCACAACTGTCATGGTGATTACTGATAGACCACTGGGCTAAGTGGAACTTTGTATATTTATTTTTATTAAAGACAGATACCAAATTTTTGTTGCTATACTAAAATAATTCTGTGCTTAAAATACAGCTTTCACAAGGGCAACATAAAGGAGTAAAAAATGGTCTCCAGGAGCAGTGGATTCATGGTGCAGGCACTGAGCCCCAGCAATAACCCTGGAGGCAAATAAATAAATAAATAAATAAATGTTTAACATGTTTGCTGGGAGCTGTGGATTCATTGTGCCAGCATAGAACTTCAGCAATACTGCTGGTAGCAATTAAAAAAAAAGTCATAATATTCATGGTAAAAAAAAAGTACAGCTTTCAAATTCAATGAGATAATATTTTTTTGGATATTCTTTTTTGTTTTAAAGACTTTTTAAAATGTTTATTCATTTTCCCTTTTTGTTGCCCTTGTTGATGTTTTTATTGTTGTAATTATTATTGTTGTTGTTATTGATGTTTTTGTTGTTAGGACATAGAGAAGTGGAGAGAGGAGGGAAAGACAGAGAGGGGAGAGAAAGACAGACACCTGAAGACCTGCTTCACCACTTGTGAAGTGACTCCCCTGCAGGTGGGGAGAGCTTGAACTGGGATCTGTACACTGGTCCTTGCGCTTTGCACCACCTGCGCTTAACTGATGCGTTACCTCCCGACTCCCTCATTGAGATAATTTACTAAAGAAAGAGCAAAGAAAACATTCTATCTGTGGTGCACTGAAAAACTGACTGCAATGTGAAAAACTAATTTCAATACCATGGTGATGCCCTAAGTGTCCCTCATTTAGCAGAAAGGAAAATCAAACTGTAGAAATATTTTCCAGCACAACAGACTCATCCACTGTATTTGAAAACCAGAAGCCTTAATCTGAGAGCAGCTGTCATTCCTCAAGGAAAATATAAAAGTTATTGTTGGGGCTCGTTGCTCAGTGTTGGCAGTCGGTGCTCAGTACTGCTACGGGCAGCCATTTCCATTTTATTGGATAGGGCAGAGAAACTGAGAGGGTGGATACATCGAGAAAGAGAGAGGAAGGGAGATGCCTTCAGACCTGCTTCACCTCTTGTGAGGTATCCCCACTGCAAGTAGGGAGCTAGGAGCTCAAACCCGGATCTTTGAATTGGTCCTTGCACTTAGTACTATGTCCACTTAACCAAATGTGCAACTGCCCAGCCCCAACTATTTCCTTATCTATGCTAGCATCTACAAACCCTAATGGACCAATCAGTGAGAAGTATTTTAAATGAAGACAATAATAAGTAAAATTAGGTGAGTCAAGTGGTAATGCACTGGGTTAGGCACAGGTGGCACAAAGCACAAGGACCTGTGTAAGAATCCCAGTTTGAGGGAGTCGGGCTGTAGCGCAGAGGGTTAAGCGCAGGTGGCACAAAGCACAAGGACCTGCATAAGGATCCCGGTTCGAACCCCGGCTCCCCACCTGCAGGGGAGTCGCTTCACAGGCGGTGAAGCAGGTCTGCAGGTGTCTATCTTTCTCTCCTCCTCTCTGTCTTCCCCTCCTCTCTCCATTTCTCTCTGTCCTATCCAACAACAACAATAATGACTACAACAATAAAACAACAAGGGCAACAAAAGGGAATAAATAAAATAAATATTAAAAAAAAAAAAGAATCCCAGTTTGAGCCTCCCGGCTCCCCACCTGCATGAGTGTCACTTCAGAGGTGGTGAAGCAGATCTGCAGGTGTCTATCTTTCTCTCCCCCTCTCTGTCTTCCCCTCCTCTCCCCATTTCTCTCTGTGCTATCTAACAACACCAACATCAGTAACAACAACAACAATAATAACTACAACAATAAAAAAAGCAACAAGGGCAACAAAAGGGAATAAATAAATAAATATTTTTAAAGAGTGAAATTATCTACAAATAATTCAATTCTGCACAGGGGAGTCCCCTATTGCTCAGTGAAAGAAAAATTCTAAACACTGGAGGTTATGACTGCAGGTTGTAAACAGCTAATGTTGGTGTATTTTGTTTGTTTGTTTGCTTGCTTGCTTCAGTTATGGATGGGACTCAGTGACTGCACTATGAATTCACTGCTCCTGCAGCTATTTTTTCATTATTTATTTATTTATTTTGAGACAGAAGGAGAAGACAGAGAAGGGGAGAGAAAGATAAACACCTGCAGACCTGCTTCACCACTTGTGAAGCGACTTCCCTGGTGGAGAGTCAGGCGCTCAAACAGGGATCCTTGCACCAGTCCTTGTGCTTCGCACTATGAGTGCTAAACCTGGTGAGCTACCACCAGAACCCCTGTACTTGCAATTAACTGGTGAGAGATGGATGGTAATTTTAGTAAATTATCTTAGTATTACAAAGCATTTGATCACTACCATTCATAACTCATGGGCAGATACACTAAGCGAAAACTATTGTAAACAGTGATGAATCTAGGGCATGGATGAAGATAAAATCAGTTCTTAAATTCCCAGTAATATTACATTATCACTTGCTGATAAGATGATCACTTTGAATTAATGGAATATGCCACTACAGCTAGTGCTGACTGGTCATTTTGGCTTCACAAATTCTATCAAGTGTCTGATTTTTTTCATGCAGATTGGAAAGAAAACAGGAAGTCGTGATGAGAAACCACACAATAACAACATTCATCTTGCTGGGACTGACTGATGATCCACCAATGAAAATTCTAATCTTCATCTTTCTTTTCCTTTCCTACATGCTGAGTGTAGCTGGGAATCTGACCATTATTGTCCTAACCTTCATAGATTGTCATCTTAGAACAGCCATGTATTTTTTTCTCCAAAATTTCTCCTTCTTGGAAATCTCATTCACAACAGCTTGCATTCCCAGATTTTTGTACAATATATCAACTGGTGACAAAGTAATTACTTATGAGGCTTGTGCAATTCAAATCTTTTTCACTTACCTTTTTGGAATAAAAGAGTTCTTTCTTTTAGCCACTATGTCCTTTGACCGCTATGTAGCCATCTGCAAGCCCCTGCATTATGTGACCATCATGAATAAGAGATTCTGCAATAAGCTCATTATCAGCTGCTGGATGACTGGTTAGCTAATCATAATCCCCCCACTTAGTTTTGGCATCAATCTGGAATTCTGTGACTCTAATGTCATTGATCATTTTTTCTGTGATGCCACTCCTCTCCTAAAGATATCCTGCTCAGACACATGGTTCATAGAGAGAATGATTTTAGTGTGTGCTGTACTGACTTTTATCATGACCCTGTGTGTGTGGTTCTGTCATACATTTATATCATCATAACAATTCTAAGATTTCCTTCTGCTCAGCAAAGGAAGAAAGCCTTTTCAACGCGCTCTTCCCACATGATTGTGGTTTACATCACATATGGCAGCTGCATTTTCATCTACATCAGACCTTCAGTGAAGGAGGAGGTAGCTCTTAATAAAGGTGTGTCCCTGCTGGTTTCCTCTATTTCACCTATGTTAAACCCATTTATTTACACTCTGAGAAACAAGCAAGTGAAGAAAGCCTGGTATGACTCAATTAAAAAGATTGTAATCCTCTCAAAGAAGATAAAACAGTAGTTAATTCAAAGTGAAAGATAAATATTCTGTCAGTTGTGTCTATTCTAGTCACTTGTGTTTCTTAATAAGCTCTCTTATAGCTGTATTACTATATTGCAGCTTATTGAACTTCATTTATAGGCTAATGTTACAAAATTTTATTCTAAATTTATTTCATCCACATCAATATGACTGCAATGGAATTTGGACTTAAAGTCATATAAAAGGTATAATGCAATAGTAGCAAAATGTTTTTGTAAGAATAATTTATGGTTCCAGAATGACAAAAATATGGTAGACTCAAATAATATCCAAGGACTAGCAATGAAAGCACCTAGAAATTGTTAATAAAATTTAATTACTATTATTTTATATTTAGCTTCTCTTATAGCAGTATGGTAAATTATAAATACAAGAGATAGAGACTATGAAACTTCCCAGGACTAATATCCAGGGTTCAGGGAATTCTGCCACCAAACCAGGAGGCTGGCAGCTGAGCTGCATCACTTCTGAGTCCAAGTTTAAGCTACAAGGAACTGGTGGGGAGAAAAAAAAAATCTAAAAACTCATCAATTTACAATTGTGACTTCTTGAGTTTTGAATGTTGATGCCTGACAGAGGCTGAAACAGCAGCAGGGAGACCCTATATTGACATCAGGGATACTCACCTGGTGACTCAGGACAAAATCTCCCCTCCCGCATGGAGATATATAAACAGAGAAATTGAACACCTCAGCCATGGCACCTCCTGCTGGCATGATGAAAGAATATGAAATGTCGGAACTGAGAAATACACAGTAAGCAATGACATAAAACCCAAACAGATACAGATCTAGAAAAAAAAAACTGACAGATTTCAGAAAACTCATTTTAAAAATCACTTTAAGAAACTAAAGTTAAGACTCAATAACTCAGTGATGTTACAAAGAAATGTTACAAATAAATGCAAAGTACAGGGGAAAAAAAACTGCAAACATAACTGCAGGACCTAAAGGGTACTTTGAATGCAGTTCAGTTGAGGAAAGAGGTCTCAGAAGTAGACTGAATCAGGTGAAAGAGAGAATATCAATACTAGAAGACACAACCACCACACTCTGAATTTAAAACTCCTAGAGAGAAAGGTTTAGGGAAAAAAAAATGAAGCACTTCTCTATATAATGGCAGACTCCAGCAGAAAGATGGACATCAGTTACTGGGGTTCTTGAGGAAGAAGAGAGGGAGAGAGGAATAGAGAACATATTCAAAGCAATTTTATCAGGAAAATTTCCCATACATGAATGCAAGAAGGTGAACCCACGCTCAAATTGTTGAGTCCAAAAATGTCACAACTAAGACACATCATTGTAAAACTGTCCAAAACCAGAGGAAAAATATATATTACAGGCTTTCAGGGAAAGGGAAAAAGTCATATACAAATGCAGAACCGTGCAGCACGCTTTCATCCAATTTCTTATCACAAATACTAGAGGCAAGGAGTCAAGTGGAGTGGCATATTCAAAGTACTAGAAGATAAGAATCACCAGCCACAGAGGCTGGGTGGTAGTGCAGCGTGTTAAATGCACATGGCACAAAGCACAGGGACCGGTGTCCGGGTGGGGAGGGGGGGTCGCTTTGCAAGTGATGAAGCAGGTGTGCAGGTGTCTATCTTTCTCTTCCCTTCCTCTCTTGATTTCTCTCTGTCCTATCCAGTAACAACAACAACAACAGTAACAATGAGGGCAACAAAATGGAAAAATGGCCTCTAGGAGCAGTGGATTGGTAGTGCAGGCACCTAGCCCCAGTGATAACCCTGGAGGCAAAAAAAAAAAAAAAAAAAAAAAAGAAAGAAAGAAAGAAAGAAAAAGAATTACCAGCCACAATCCTCTATCTCGCTAAATTATCCTTCGAATATGAGTAAGAAATAATGATCTTTGCAAGTAATTTAGAAACAGAAGGAATTTTTTGGAAACCCCCCCCCCATAAGAATTACTAAGAGGAGTCCCACACGTAAAAAAGAAGCAACGAAATTCAAACTTTTAATGAGATGATCAGTATTAGAACAGAACCAGGAACACAAAAACAATAGGGAAAACTGGACACAGGAAAGAGGAGAGCTAAATAGAGCAGCACAGTCCAATGCTGTTGAGCCAAGGCCAACCTGAAAAAGGCTCTTGTAGATATTGCAAGTTAGACACAACATTCATAATAAACACAAAACTAAATATCACACAAAGACACATAGGAAATAGACAGTAGGCAAGTCCATCATAGAAAGCATTCCACATAAAATAGCAAACAGAAATATACAAGAGTCAATAAGAACATGAAACAGCCTTGAAACAAACACCAGAATGGCTATAAACAAACCATATTTAGCAATAATCACCCTAAATATGAACGGTTTAAATTCACCAGTAAAAAAATTCAGAATGACTGAATGGACTAAAAAGCAAGACCCATCTATTCTGTGTCTCCAGAAAACAAACATCCAAAAGAAAAGAAAACAGAAGCTCCAAGTGTCAAGGAGTTTTTAATAAGGCATGTCAAGTCAATAACGTAAATAAAAGGGCAGGAACAACAATTCTAATATCAGATAAATTAGCCTTTCAGGAAAAAAAGGCAAAAAGAAATGGACATGGACACTACATATTGCTGAGAGGCTCAATCCAACAGGAAGAATAACCACTGTCAATATATATGTTCCCAATATGCATGTACCCAAATATGGAAAAACAAACAAACAAAAAACAAGGTAACTGACCTTAAGGTCTAACAGCACAGGATTAGTTAGAGACTTTAACATATCACTTATACCAAGAGATAGATCATCAAGACAAAAAAAAAAAAACAACAGGAAATAAAAGCCTTGCATGAAGTCAGAGGTGAGATAGGATTAATAGATATTTTCAGAACCTTTCATCCCTAAAAAAAAAAAAAAAAGAACATATGTTTTTTTCAATTGCACATGGAACATTCTCAAGGATTGACCATGTGCTGAGTCATAAAGACATCCTTAATAATATGTGACTATTGAAATCATAAAAAGTAACTTTTCTTACCATGAGGCAGTGAACTTAAAAATAACCACAAAGAGAATCATAGAAAAACACCCAAACTGTGGAGACTTAACAATACCCCTCTGAATCTGGGTCACTGAAGAAACCAAAAGAGAAACTGGACCTGGTAAGAACCATGGACTGCAGACAAATTGGCCACTTCTCACAATGCCACATAAGAAGAACTGGATAGCTTAAGTAAGCCAATCACTAGCTTAGAAATTGAATCAGTCATCAAAAATCTTCCCAAGAATAAAAGCCCAGGCCCAGAAGACTTTACTAACAAATTCTGTAAGACTTTCAAAGAACTAACACCAGTTTTCCTCAAACTATTCCAAAACATTGTATAAGGGCAAACACTACCAAAAATATTCTATGAGGCAAACATCATGTTGATGCCTCAAGCAACAGAAAAAGAGTATGCCAGGAAATAAAACTATAGACCTATATCTCTGATGAACATTGATGCAAAGATCTTGGCACACTGAATCCAATAACATGTCAAGAGAATACTTCACCAAGATCAAGTGGGATTCATCCCTGGGAAGCAGGGATGGTTCAACATCTGCAAATAATGTAATTCATCGTATCAACAAAAAGAAAAAGAAAAATTACATGGTCAGATCAACTGATCCTTAAGAGGCATTCAACAAGATCCAACACCCACTTATGATAAAGACTTTCCAGAAACTGGGAATAGAAGGAACATTCCTCAACATAATAAAGACCATTTACAACAAACCCCTAGCTACATCCTTCTCAATGAGGAAAAACTGAAAACGTTCCCTCTAAAATTGGAAACCAGGCAAGGATATCCACTATCTCCACTGTTATTCAACATAGTTCTTGAGGCCCTCCCCTCCTCAGTCAGACACGAAAGAGATATGAAAGGCATACAGATTGGAAAAGAAAAAACCAGGTGTCTGTCTGATTTCATCCTTGCAAAATCACCCCCCATATTTCACCACTGTGAAGCATGTCTTCAGGTGGAGAGCAGATGGTCAAATCTGGGTCCTTGCACATAGCACTGTGTTTAACTGGGTGTGTCACCACCTGCAACCCCCCTCCAATTTTTGTTCTTTATACTCAAGTT
This sequence comes from Erinaceus europaeus, assembly GCF_950295315.1. Lineage (NCBI taxonomy): Eukaryota > Metazoa > Chordata > Mammalia > Eulipotyphla > Erinaceidae > Erinaceus > Erinaceus europaeus. The sequence continues at coordinate 109,063,624 of NC_080168.1, read as the reverse complement.
CCACCTACAAGAGGATAAAGGGACATTGGGATTCTTGTATATCGGAAGGGAGGTGAGAGGTTGTGCCTAAGTGTTGAAGACTGTACTGTCAACCATTATTAACTCCACAATAAAAAAAATGCACACACATTCCTATAAAAAAATAATAGGGTACATGGGATTGCAAAGATCCAAATAACACTGGATGGAAATGTTCATATTTATGTGTTCACAGAACTACGGCCATGTTGAAATTTATCAAATTTTGCAATTTATTGTATGTTTATTTTCATCTAGTACCATTGTTAAATGAGAAGATGAACTAAATAGCCTGATACTTGACCTTGTCTCTAAGGACACTGGAGCAAAAGCCATTTATTCATTATTGTCTTTTGCCAAATAAAATTATTCCACAGGTTCATTAGTGATATCTCATGTTAGTCACCAAGGACCTTTTGTTTACTCACTTATTTGAATAAGTCAAGGTCGGTATTGTTCAAATGTCTGTCTCTGACCGAAGATACTGAAATACCAACACTTTCAAAAAAAGAGAAACAGAAAAAGAGAGAGAGATTGAGAGAGTATCTTTCCAGAATCCCATGTTGTAAATATCATTTTCAAGTGTTAAAATACACAGGAAATTATCTCCTAGACCTTTAATAAGAAGTACCATTTCATGAAGACAGCAATCTCAGAGACACTTCAACATGTTCAGAGAAACTGAAGATGGGCTTTGCACAAGCAAAATTAAAAAGGAGTTCCAAGGAAAATCGGTATCAATTCCATCATTTTCAATCAAGTGACATTAAGAAGTACTATTTTAAAACAGCATAAGGAAGCTATGATTGACTGAAAAGTAAGTATGAAAACATTTTGTAACAATAATAGTGTTTACGATGTAAAAATCTGACCATATTTCTTCTGAGAAAATTTAGATTGTATCTGCCTATACTAAAAAGGCATATACTACTTTAAAATATAACTTATAAAAGTTTCAGTATATTTGTATATATAATATCATAATAGTCAATAGGTAACCGTTTAAAGGGATTCTCATATAAAAAGTGTTCTGAAATGACTCCAAATTGGAAAATAAAAGAATTAATTGTGTATGTGTGATTATTCCCTTCATCACTTCAGAACGCTAAGTGAAGCAACATCGCTCATTAGAGACCCTGTTTCCTTTCAAATGTGTATAGAAAGATAAATTAACAAAGATGACTTGATTACATTTTTGTGAGAACTGCTTTACTGAATTATACACATATAATAGTGTGAAATAACTTGAAAGAAAAGAAAAATTTTATTGCTACAGTGTTGTCACTGGAGATCAGTGTCTGCATGACAAATCCATTGTTCCTGATAGATTTTCCTTTTTTAATACAGATAGAAAGAAACTAGAGTGAAAAAAGACACCTGAAGCACTGCTTCACTGCCCATGTAGCTTGCTATCAAACTGCAGGTGGGGTCCAGAGTCTTAAACTGGAGTCCTTGTGCATGATAATAGGTATGGTTTAACAGGAATAAAAATAGTGTGCAGCATATCCAACTGAGTCTCATAGTGATACACAGTCTTAGAGATAAAGAGAAAGGATGATAAGTAGACTGCAGCAGTCATTACCCACTACTTCTGATTCAATCATATATTTAGACCAAATGTCTTCAGAGTGTTCTAGTTTTCAGTCAGACCATAAACCTAAGTCAGCATCCCCCCCCCCCCGATTTGTTACTACCACTCTATGAGTTTAACTTAACAGTATGAATTGCACAACACATGAGATGTGGCACTCTCCCAATCTCAGTATGAACAAAATTGTTTAAGAAGAGAAGGAGGAGGAGGAGAAGGAGAAGAAGAAAGAGGAGAAGGAAGAGAAGGAGGAGAAGGGGGATAAGGAGGAGGAGAAGGAGGAGGAGGAGGAGGAGGAGGAGGAAGAGGAGAAGGATAAGAAGAAACACTGCCTCAGACACAGAAATAATGGTTTTGTAAGGAATTTTTTTTTGCGCATTGTTATAGAATTATAAGCAATGAGAGACTTTTTGAAACTGAAAATTCCTCTATAGTGATTCTTTCTTTTATTGGGAAGACCTGAGAGAATAACAGTGAAGTACTTTTTGTCATAAGCTCAACTTTAAAATACCCAACTGCTTGTTAATATTTTAGTTATAGAATCAGAAATACATAAAAGTAAAGTGAGAATATTGACTATGAAATAAGTATTAATTTATGTCCAAATGTTATCTGTAGGCTGTCAAATTCTAAATATATGCATTTGTTTAGGAAATAGCCTTGAGGTATTGTCAGTATATGTGGGGCTGTATTCCCTGTCATTGCTAAGATGGTGAGAAAAATATGATCTCAACAAATATTTCCTTTGAGCACTAACATAGTGGCAAATATTATTTGCTATTAAAGTAGCTGTGTGCGTATGAGTGTGTACGTATGTGTGTGTGTACACAGTTCAACGTAGTCATACAATTACAAAATTCCCAGAGGAGGTGGAACTTCAACTGAAATTCTGTGACAACTAACTTTACTCCATTGAGTAGTAAGGCAATATACAAAATAACAGATTATTCAACAGCACATAAAATGTGTAAAACAAAAGAAATTTAATAATGTGTAGGGAAAGAGAAAGATGGTACTCCATATGAAGTTCATAACATCTGTTTTAGCCACACTGAAATGACATTTGTACAAGCATACATGATTAGAAATAGGTTGAACATATAAGTACATATACTAAGCAGGCCATTCAATATGTATGTCAGAAGAGAAATGCACTACTAGGAACAGAAATTTAATAATCATGAATGAAAACCTGTATAAATTATAGCAATTTTTTTCCTCCAGGGTTATTGCTGGGCTCCGTGCCTGCACCATGAGTCCACCGCTCCTGGAGGCCATTTTTTCCCCCTTTTGTTGCCCTTGTTGTTGTAGGCTTGTTGTGGTTATTATTATTGCCATTGTTGACATTGTTCGCTGTTGGATAGGACAGAGAGAAAATGGAGAGAGGAGGGGGAAGACAGAGAGGGGGAGAGAAAGACAGATACCTGCAGACCTGCTTCACCATCTGTGAAGCGACTCCCCTGCAGGTGGGGAGCCAGGGGCTCGAAACGGAATCCTTATGCCGGTCCTTGCGCCTTGCACCACATGCACTTAACCCACTGCACCACTGCACTATCCCCAAATTATAGCAATTTTTAACAAAGCATGGAGAAGGTGAATAATGAAACCTTAATAGTAATATGTCCAAAGAATCAAGCAGACAAAACAATAACATGAAATAATTTATACCCTTGGGTAGTGTTCTGCTTTTTCATGTGTTCTTACACAGGTCTGAGGCCAACCCCCACCACTTTGGAAGAAACTTCAGTACTGGAGTCTCAGTCTCTCTCTCCCTCTCCCTCTCCCTCTCCCTCTCTCTCTCTCTCTCTCTCTCTCTCCCTCTCTCTCTCCCTCCCTTCCTCCCTCCCTCTCTTGTCTATTTAAACAAACAAACAAACAACTTATTCAGGGAGCCATTAAGTTACCTCACCTAGTAGAGCCTAATAGAGTACCTGCCTTACCATGTACACAGCCCAGGTTCACGCTACCTGAATACAACTTAGAAGGACTTGTGCACTAATGGACATTTTTGATGTTGTGGAATTTCTCACTTTCTTTGTCTCTCAAAATGTCAGCCCAGCAGACAAAATGTGCCACATATGAGGCACCAAAGACATGCAAAAAGCATGTGCACAACTTTACATTAATTTTTCAAAGTGTTTCATGAAGAAAAATGCTGTGTAAATGTGTTTGTAATATTTTACTATGCATTTTAATTTGTACACAATGGAACCTAGGTCAAAAGACATTAGAAAAATGTAGATTATAGGGAAAAATCACAGTGAAATCAGGAATAAATCTCTAAGGAAAGAAAACTTACATGTGGTTGTCTGTGAGAGGTTTATTATTATTCATCGGAGAAAATACACTGATCCTTAAAAAATTAATCAACTTTAAAACCCAAGGTCTGAATCAATATTCTTTTAAAAATATTTTATTTATTTATTAACGAGAAAGATAGGAGAGAGAAGGAACCAAACACCACTTTGGTAAATGTGCTGCTGGGTATTGAACTCAGGACCTCATGCTTGAGAGTCCAATGCTTTATGCAGCACGCCATCTCCCAGACCGCTTGAATCAAAATTCTGTACTGTTGGTTAATATACTGAAAAATACCAAATAGCTAATTTGAAAATATTAAAGATGCATTTTCTATTTAGCCCTAAGTAGGAAAGAACTGTGGAAGTCAAATAACATATTTGTTACATATAAAACCATGACAACCCACTTTCAGCAGGGAAGCAATTACAAAAGCCAGACCTTCCACCTTCTGCACCCCATAAGGACCTGGGTCCATATTCTCAGAGGGTTAAAGAATAGGAAAGCTATCAGGGGAAAGGAGGGGATAGAGTTCTGGTGGTGGGAACTGTACCCCTAATATCCTATAGTCTTGTCAGTGTTTCCACTTATAAATATAAATTTTTATAAACTTGACAAATTAGCAGATATATCTAACTATATCCATGGTATGATTTATAATATAATATTAAAATATAATGAATCTGAAGTTGATTTGAGTTAAACAAATAACATAAACTAACAATAATTTCTCTCAACTATTGGACATACAGATTGAACAGACATCAGCAGTGATGAAAAATTATACAGTAACAACATTCATACTGATGGGATTGACAGATGACCCTCAGCTGCAAGTTCCAATTTTCATCTTTCTGCTCCTCACCTACCTGCTGAGTGCAACTGGGAACCTGACCATCATCACACTTACTTTTGTGGATCCCCATCTCAAAACACCCATGTATTTCTTTTTGCAAAATTTCTCCTTGCTAGAGATCTCATTCACAACAGCCTGTATTCCCAGATACTTGTACAGTATAGCAACCAGAGATAAAATCATTACCTATAATGCTTGTATCATTCAAGTGTTTTTCACTGATCTATTCGCAATAACAGAATTTTTCCTGCTGGCCGCCATGTCCTATGACCGCTATGTGGCCATCTGCAAACCCCTGCACTATGTGACCATCATGAGCAGCAGAGTCTGCAGCAGGCTTGTATTTTGCTGTTGGCTGGCTGGATTGTTGATCATAACCCCCCCACTTAGTCTGGGGCTAAATCTAGTATTTTGTGACTCTAATGTCATTGATCATTTTCTCTGTGATGCTTCTCCGATGATAAAGATATCATGCTCAGACACATGGCTAATCGAACAAACAGTTCTGATCTCTGCTGTGCTGACCCTTATCTTGACTCTGATGTGTGTAGTTCTGTCGTACACTTACATTCTCAAGACAATTTTAGGATTTCCATCTGCACAGCAAAGAACAAAAGCTTTTTCCACCTGTTCCTCCCACATGATTGTGGTGTCCATCACCTATGGCACATGCATGTTCATCTATATGAATCCTACAGCAAAGGAGGAGGTGACCATTAACAAGGTAGTTTCTCTGCTCATTTCTTCCATCTCTCCTATGTTGAATCCATTTATTTATACATTGAGAAATAAGCAGGTAAAAAGAGCTTTCGATGACTCAATTAAGAGAATTGCATTCTTTTTAAATAAGTGAAGTACAATGGAAGCTACTAGTTCACATAAAAGGTGGATGGCTCCAAACTTTTCTACTGAAGCCTGTGGTTGTCTTTATCTTTTAATAGCATGTTTTTCAATATGTTGTAGTCTTCAACTCCTCTGTAAGATGCAATTATATTATACCTTGTAATGAATTCATTTATTTCCTTTGTCTTTTACTCAACCTTTCGTAAGATTTCTGTTTCAGTAGAGAACACCAGCTATAAAATAAGGCAGTAAATAAGTGTTTATGTACACTCATATTAACTTGTAGTCATGTAAATCACTATTTAATTAATATGAGAGGGGAAAAATTCATTGAATGTCTCAAGCTTTTTAATACACAGACCATAGGCTGAGTCTTTGAAATGTTGACTCTCTTAAAAGCTTAGAGCTAAGAACTATATAGATAACTTAATTGCAACTTTTACGAGGGAGATTAATGTGGCAAATAAAACCTTTATGTATCAAAAAAATAAGGCAGTAAATTCTCTGGGTTATTGATTGAGGTAAGAAATACACCAAAATAATGTATGGCTATTCCACTATTGTAAAAGTCAGACTCTCCTCCCCAAAGCTTTTTCTACAGCTTGTGCTAATATAACTGCTTCCCACTCTGCATGCTGGCTTATTGCGTTTTTCTATTTTTCAAAAAAATTACATATGCACATACACACGTGTGTGTGTGTGTGTGTGTGTGTGTGTGTGTGTGTGTGTATGGGGGGAGAGAGAGATTTATTGGAAGAAACAGAGAAAAAGTAAGGATTATAGAGAAATAGAGAGTGAGCAAAAGACACCCGCAGCACTGCTTTACTGGTTGTGAAGATGTCCCCTCTGCAGGTGGGTAAAAGTGGCTTGAGCCCAGGTCCTTGCACACTGTAGCATGTGCATTCAATCAGATGTACCACTGACATAATTTCCCTGACATTTTCTATCAAGTTAATCTGTGATTTTTTTTTCAGATGGGAGACAAAAACAAAATTCATTTCAAACATATAAGATGAATAGTAATTGAAGTGTGGCATAAACTTAAAATGTCATTGAAAGCGTTACATGAATAAAAAATTTATAGAAGACCAGTGATGTGTCTGATATGGAATACCACAGCACTGCAACATTATGTGACTTGTAGCTATGTACTGTTAAAAATTGACATGTGCATATATGACACTAAATGTGTCACTAAAAACCCAATTCTATACTTCATTAGTTAGATCCCCTCCATCCAAACTTATTAATCCCTGATTATGCTTAGTGAAGTAAGGATGTGATAGAGAACTATAGGTTTTGGACACATGTGGAATATAGATAATTGAAACACATGAATTTTCAAATAAATAAAAATAATTAAGTAACCAACCCACCTCTAAGACTTTGGGAGAATTCTGATGACTACTTCCAGGGAGGGAAGGGCACAGAACTTTGGTGATGGGTGTGAAATTATACACCTGTCATATTATAATCTTATAAATCATCATTAAACCAATACTTAAAAATTTTTTAAAAATTACTATCCCAACCTTTTTTTCACTTCTGGTAACCACTTGTTGTCAAACAGTTAGTTTTACTTATTTATTTATTCATCTGTCTGCTTGTTCCCTCTATGTACCATAAGTGGTATAGCATGTGGTGTTCATCTCTCCATTTGGCTTAACTCACTAGGTCACCCATGCTGTAAAAGGCAGGATTTCATTTTTTAAAGTGTAATAATATAAGCCCAAACTTTGGCATTTAGTTTGCTGCCAGTTTTTAGCTACTACAGATAAGTCTTCAGTAAACAAGACAATGCATAGGTCACTTCATTTTAGCGGTTTCATGGTGGCTGAACCAATTTACCTTCCCATCAATAGTAGGCGCTATAAGGGACTACGCCTCTAGATGGAAGGCACCACGAATGGTGGAGCAGTGTCTCCACTGTTTTCCTCTCTGTGTGTCTTTCCCTGTTTTCTCTTTCTATTTTTAAAATAAAGGATGGAAAAATGCCCCCCAGGGAGGTAGATGGTGATATTTTGTATGAACGATACCCTGGGTTCACTCCTGGGATCTAAAACTAAGTAAATAAATAAAAATAAAATAAATGAAATGTGTAATTTGGATGAAACAGTCATCCTCCCATCTTGTCTATACTGCTGTAACAGCTTCATATCTCCAAAGATAGTCCCCACTGATGCTAGGCTACTTGTGTTTTTACCAAGCGTCATTATTAAGAAAATTAACTACCAACTTAATTGCATGTCACCAAGGACTGTTTCATCTCTTCTGCAAATTAAAAGCAAAGCCATATTTGTCATTGAAAAATGCAGTTCTCTCGGTCCTAATACTTTCAAATATCACCTCTTCATCTGTGTAAACAGTTCTTAAATTATTCACTTGTGAGAGGAATTTATTTTCTTTTCAGATATGCAGATAGTAAGAAAATGCCTGCAAGTTCCTAACAGCCCGAAGACCGTCATAAGCCAGTCTGTTCAATTTGCTGGAATAAGAAAACAAAAGGAGATTTATGCGTTTCCAGGTATTCCAGTAACTGTAATAATGTAATCAATTCCTTTATTGACTATTAACATTGTGATTTCAATATTGCAACATTTAAACAGCTACCCAAAGCTCTGCTTTACTAGTCAAAGTGTAAGTATGATAAAGCTGCCTCTAGCTGCAAATCTCTCTGTACCATCTACATTATATTTTCCTCTGAAAAGGAAAATAAACTTTAGTGGGACTTTATATCTTTTAATTTATTCAAGGTCTATTTATGAGTTATTTACGTTTAGGTTGAATTTACCTTATGTAGTTAAATTGAATTTCTTTTGTAGATGTTTTATACATAAAATATATAAATAAATCTGTATTTAACTTAAGGAATCAATGTAAACAGAAATTGTTTGAAAAACATTCAACTTCAAGTTAAAAAAACAAAGGGGCTGGGTGGTGGCACATCTGGTTGATTGCACCTTACATTGTGCAAGCGCCTGGGTTCGAGCCCCTGGTCCCCACCTACAGGGGGAAACCGCCACAAGTGGTATAGCGGTGCTGCTGGTGTCTCTCTGTCTCTGTCCCTCTCTATATTTCCCCTTCCCTCTTGATTTCTGGCTGTCTCTATCAAATAAATAAAAATTTAAAAGTTTTAAAAAACAAAGTATTTTCACATGTAAAGACATATAAGCTTGCTTTTTTTTTTAGAGTTAAATATTTTATTTTAGTTATATTAAGTGGCATGAACTGACAGCCAAAGAAAGGAAAAGGGGACTAATTTTTCAGAGAAATTCTTTTTTTTCTTTTTCTGTTTCTTTTTTGAATTATTTCATTATCATTATTATTTTATTTATAAAAAGGAAACATTGACAAAACCATAGGATAAGAGAGGTAAAAGGCAACACAATTCCCACCGCCAGATCTCTGTATCCCTTCCCCTCCCCTGATAGCTTTCCTATCTTTTAGCCCTCTGGGACTATAGACCCAAGGTCATTGTGGGATGCGGAAGGTTGAAGGTCCGGCTTCTATGGTTGCTTCCCCACTGAGCATGGGTGTTGACAGATCGATCCACACTCCTAGCCTGCCTCTCTCTTTCCCTAGTGGGGCAAGGTTCTGGGAATCAGAGCTCCAGGGCACATTGGTGGGGTTGTCTGTCCAGGGAAGTCTGATTTGCATCATGCTAGCATCTGGAACCTGGTGGCTGAAAAGACAGTTAACATATAAAGCCAAACAAATTTTTGACTAATCATGAACCTAAAGGCTGGAATAGTACAAATGAAGAGTTGGGGGGGGGGGGGTGTCCTCCATTTTGTAGATAGCTAGTAGGCATATTTTAGTTATATTCCAAGTGGAGATAAGAAAAGATGATGGTAGCATTGCTTCAGAGATTGATGGAGAGGAGAGAGAGAATGGTAGCACTGCTTCACTGCTTGTGAAACTTTCCCACTGCAGGTGGAACTTGGAAACTAGAGACTTGGACCTATGACTTTTAGCATTATAGCATGTGCTCAGCCAGTTGTGTGAATACCAGGTCCCCTTTAAATTTTTATTTTTATTTAATTAATTTTAATGAGAGATACAGAGAGTGACCAGAGCACTATCCAGCTCTCACTTATGGTGATGCTGAGGATTGAACCTGGAACCTCATGGGCCTCAGAAATGGAATACTAGGGCACAAACTGTCTTGTAATCTCCCCAGCCCAGAACTAGTTTATTATATTTTAGTTTTTTTTAAAGATCTAAAATGTCAAGACATGAGATCAACACTGGATTTTTCTGCTTTAGTTTCTGAACAAAGTAAAAATTCTTAAATAGCAAAAATTTTCTTACCCATAAAGTTATACTTTCTCAGTCAAAGGCTTAGTCAAAGCCAACCTTTGACTAAACAGGAAATAGATGCAAAATCCTGTGGTGTGTGTGTGTGGGGGGGGTGTGTATGTAGAGAGAGAAAAAAAAGTTGGAAAATATGTAGTTTTAGAACAATTCTAATCATTTATAACATTTAAGAAAATTTCCCTGACTGTTATATACAGATTGGAGAGAAGTCAGACATCAAGTGATGAGAAATGCTACTATAACAACATTTATTCTTCTGGGACTGACAGATGACCCTCAGCTGCAAGTTCCAATTTTCATCTTTCTATTTATCACCTACATGCTAAGTTTAACTGGGAACCTGACCATCATCACACTCACCTTTATGGATCCCCACCTTAAAACACCCATGTACTTTTTCTTAAAAAATTTCTCCTTTTTGGAGATCTCATTCACATCTGCTTGTATTCCCAGATACTTGTATAACATAGCCACAGGCGACCAGCTCATTACTTATACAGCTTGTGTTACTCAAGTGTTTTTCACTGACCTCTGTGCAGTAACAGAATTTTTTCTGCTGGCCGCCATGTCCTATGACCGTTATGTGGCCATCTGCAAACCCCTGCACTACGTGACCATCATGAGCAGCAGGGTCTGCAGAATTCTCATCACCTCATGTTGGATGGCTGGTTTGTGTGTATTAATCCCTCCACTTAGTGTGGGCTTAAATCTAAAATTTTGTGACTCGAACAAGATTGATCATTTTGGATGTGATGCATTTCCCCTCATGAAAATCACATGCTCAGATACTTGGTTCATGGAACAGACAATAATCATCTGTGCTGTGCTGACTCTGAATATAACTCTGACTTGTGTGGTTCTGTCATACACTTACATAATCAAGACGATCTTTAGGTTTCCTACAGTTCAGCAGAAGAAAAAGGCCTTTTCCACCTGTTCCTCCCATATGATTGTGGTATCTATCACCTATGGGACATGTATTTTCATCTATATGAATCCTACAGCAAAGGAAGAAGTAACCGTTAATAAGGTGGTTTCACTGCTCATTTCTTCTGTTTCACCTACACTTAATCCATTTATATATACCTTGAGAAACAATCAAGTAAAGAAAGCCTTCAAATACTTTATCAAAAGAATTGCTTTGTTCTCATGTAAAAGGTAATAATATGTCTAAGGCGTTACATAAGAAGGAACAAATACCTATAGATGTTATATTTTTGAAACTTATAACTTATGTTTAATAACATATACTCGACATGCAATAATTTATTCAACATTTCTTTAACCTATCTAGTTTTCACTGAATCCTGTTCAAATCATTTTATATATTCATTTTTTCAAGTCAACATCTGGTAGTTTTGCATATCAATTTCAAAAAGGATTGCTTTGAGGGCAGGTGTAGATAGTGTAGTGGTTGTGCAAAGAGACTCTCGTGTCTGAGGTTCCGAAGTCCCAGGTTTAATCTTCCACACTGCCATAAACCAGAGCTGATAAGTGCTCTGGTATAAATAAATAAATAAATAAAATGGGGCTTATTGGTGTCACACCTGGTTGATCACACATGTTAAAATGTGCAAGGACCCCAGTTCAAACCCTGAGGTTTGCACCTGCAGGGAGAAAGCTTTGAGAGTGGTGAAGCAGTGTTGCAGCTGTCTCTCTGTCTCTTCCCCTTTTTATCCCCCCTTCCCTCCAATTTATTTTATAAATAAATAAGGGTAACAAAACATTAAAGATTTATAAAAATATTGCTTTGAAATTAAATTAACTTTAAAACGTTATTTTAATATAAAATCTAAATGACTGCTCAGCAACTATAAGCTAAATTTCTCAGTACCCTTTTCAAACATAAACACTAATGATATCTAAATCCAGAGTAAAAGTAATGTCATAGAAAACGTCAATAATGGAAACAAAGACAAATCATTTAAAATACTTGTGAAAGGAGAATAATGCTTTCAATGATGAGAAAACAGGAGGAAATATTACTCTCATAAGAGTAGTTTACAGGAGAGTTGTTGGCACATAGACATAACTTCTCTCACCATGGTAGGTCTCTACATACCACTGTCACCATCTACCTGAGTCTTTCTCTACCATCATGGCCTGGGGTTTAACTACAATTAGAGGAATAATCAACAAAATGAGATGTAGACACTTCAGAGATCACAGACTTGGAATGGGACTGGGAGATTGTTTATATAATACAGAAAATTACATTAAAGTTTAAGGATGACTTTAATGAAACGACTCTAAATAACAAAACAGCTAAAATCATAGCTGTCAATTTATTGTACATTCAGTGAAAACTTGAACTTGAAAATTATTCTCATTTACATTTTAAATCTATAGAACTGTAATCCCTGAAAATCAAAGTATTTATATCAAAGTAACCAATTGCTCTCTGGAAAGCAATAAAATGTAAACATATCACAAGTAATTTTCAGAACTAAATAAGCAATAGGCAGAGTTGGGCTATCTTGGATGTACTTATTATTCACAAGAATGTGACCTATCTCAATGGGAGGAATGTATAATTTTTCTAATAAATTAAAAAGTATAAAATGTAAACAAAATCAATAAAATGACTTTTAAAAAGCTTTTTAAAAGTAGTTCAATAGTACCAATAGCAAGCAACAAAAAATGTAAGCAGATGTAAAACATGAGATCAATTCAGTGCCTTTAAGAAGTTTTAAATCTTTGTCAGAGAAGTAACTCAGCAGTAGAGTATATGCCCTATATGCATCAGAATCTTGGTTTGATTCCTGATGTCACATAAGGATAAGGAAGACAAGAACAAAATAAAAGATCATAAATGGTGGAACAATGCTTTGGCCATCTCTCTCAATGAAAACAATAATCAACAGGAAAAAGTGTAGACGTGTATTTAATTTATAAAACAATGCATTGAAGTTAAAGTGAATATGCATCCAATGGCAAAAGAAGAGGTCAGGTTTGTGGAGGATGTGGTGTGCTGACAGCTATCCTGGGAACTGGTGAGATTGCACACCTGTGACAGTAACAGTCTTGTAAGTCAACATTTTTTTTCAATAAAGTGGTTTATTTTAAAAAATTTTCTGAATAACTCAATGTTGTTTTGAAGCTGAGTAGATATATATCACAACTTTTACTTTAGTTTCTACCTCATACTAACATACAAACAATGGTAAATAAAAGTCTATGGGGGTTGAGAGCCAAATCCCCTTCTTCTTCTTCTTCTCCTTCTCCTTCTCCTTCTCCTTCTCCTTCTCCTTCTCCTTCTCCTTCTCCTTCTCCTTCTCCTTCTCCTTCTCCTTCTCCTTCTTCTTCTTCTTCTTCTTCTAGCGTTTGCCCTTCTTCCATAGCCAGTCAACAGCGTCAGGTTGAGCCTGATGTAAAGTTTCGAGACGTCCTTTGAATCTGGAGAGGTGGCAGTCGTTGACTATGTGGGTCATAGTCTGTCTGTAGCCGCAGGGGCAGTTCGGGTCGTCTCTGGCTCCCCAGCGATGGAACATAGCGGTGCACCGGCCATTCCAAGATGTGGGACAGGAATGAAGCGAGCCACTTCTTTGCCGTGGGACCCAGGTTAAGAATGAGTTCTGGGGTGATGTTATCATAGCCAGCAGCTTTTCCCGGTTTAACCCTCTTCAAAGCGTCTTCCAGTTCAGACAGTGTAAAGGGAGAGAGTTTGGGAGATGGACAAGATAACCGGAAGTGGGATGACCACTCATGGGAAATTTCTCTTTTCCAGACTGGGTCGATCTTAGCACGTCCAACTTGAGTTAGGTGACTGGCCACTGAGTTTGGAGATACGGGAGGATGGGAGACGGGAGGGGGTTGGCTACCGGGATGCATTGGATCGACCTTCCCATGGTGCATCTAGTGAGTACCTGTTCATTGGGGAAACTGACGATCCTTCCTAGCCGACTGAATCCACATGGATCCCAGTCACTTTCAAAGCCAGCAACAAGCAGCTCCTGACAGCTTTCAAGCTGTTGGTCCTGTTCTTCGAGTCCTCCAACTTAATGTTGAGGGGCTGTCCTTTGCCAAATCCCCTATGACAGAGGGAGATAGCACTTTGGTATTGGGTGATTTGTGCTATAATGTACTTTGTGGAGATGTGAAACTGTAACCCTGGAGTAATAACCATCTTGTAAAACATTTCCTCAATAAGAATGGCTTAATTAAAAATAAATAGAACTAGGACTTCCAGAGGTATGGCAATGGAGTAAGAGCAGACTCACTTTGCTCTCCCCAGTCAACTAGAAAAAAGCAGTGAAAATTCACCTGAAAAACTCGACAAAAGGGAGTTGGACGGTAGTGCAGTGGGTTAAGCACACATAGAGCAGAGCACAAGGACCGGGATAAGAATCCCGGTTCGAGCCCCTGACTCCCCACTTGCAGGGGAGTTGCTTCACAGGCGGTGAAGCAGGTCTGCAGGTGTCTGTCTTTTTCTCCCCCTCTCTGTCTTCCCCCCCCTCCATTTCTTTCTGTCCTAACAATGACATCAATAACAACAATAATAACTACAACAACAATGAAAAACAACAAGGGCAACAAAAGGGAAAATAAATAAATAAGTAAATATTAAAAAAAAAAAAACCTCAATAAAATACAACCAGGATTTCTTCAGAAAGTCACCAAGCCACAGGTGAGTACAGACATGTGTAGTTCATGGGCAGAGAGGGGGTGATGAAAGCAATACCCAGGACTAAATGTTGTACGCATGGACAGCTGGTGCCAAACTGGGAATTAGATGCTGAGGTGCACCATTTCCATGTCCAAGTTAAAGCAACAAAAACTGTTAAAATATATATATATATATATATGTATATATCACCCAAAACCTCACCAATTTACAATGGTGACTTCTTAAGTTTCCAATGTTGTTACACCACAGAGACTGCAACAATAGCAAGAAGACCTAATATTGGCATCAAAGACATTAAGCTGACCTGGTGACTCAGAATAAAATCCCCCCTCCTTCCCCACAACTGTGACTTCTTAAGTAACTCACTTAGCCACAAGCGGATACAGGCAAGCCTGATCAGGAGAGAGGGAAAAAGGTCTCAAAACTTAAGAAGCACTGCTCAGTGCCATTTTGGTACTTACAAGACAGAGCACACAGAGTAAGGAAGGCAGTGAATTTGGGGGGGGGGGGGGTCATAAATCTTTCTTGCCTTTTCTTTGAACAACAAGGAGAAAAGAACTCTCCGAGGCTAGAACTGCCCCCCAGCCCTAGAGGCTAGAACAACAGCAGGGACATCCACATAAAACAAAATTAGAAACAAGCAGAAAATAGTCAACAAGAGCATAAAACAACCTTGAAACAAACACCAAAATGGCTATAAGCACACATTTATCAACAATTACCCTAAATTACACTTTTAGGCAAAGAAGGTAAAAAGAGACAGACATTGACACTACATATTAGCAAGAGGATCAATCCAACAGAGACTTAATCATTGTCTCTCTCCCTATTTCCTCTTTCTCTCTCTACTTCTTTCTGACTCTGTCCAATAATAAATTAAATTAAATTAAATAATAAAGGACAGGGGGCAACAAAGAGACCCACGAGTTAGCAGAAGGAAGGAAATAGTCAAAATCAGCAGAAATTAATGAAATAGAACCAGAAAGAAGACCCAATACTTTAGTGAAACCAAGAGCTGGTTTTTCAAAGGGTAAATAAAATAGATAAACCAATAGCTAGCCTCCCCCAAAAAAAGTGAGAAAGCTATGATTAAAAAAAATTAATGAGAGAGATGAAATTGAAGATGGGGGAAGTTAAAAGAATCCTATGTGAAGATTATAAACATCTCTGTGTAAAACAAACTGGACAACCTAGATGTCCTAGAATCATAGCACCTGCCAAGCCTAACACAAAAAGTAGTAGGTAGCTTAAACAAGCCAATCACTAGTACAAACTTAATCAATAATCTTCCCCAAAATAAAATTTCATGCCCAGACAGCTTAAGTAATGAACTCTGTAAGACTTTGAAGGAAGAACTAACTCTGATTCTCCTCAAACTATTCCAGAAATTTAAAGATGGGCGAACACTACCAAACACATTCTAGGAGGGGAACACAACGGAGTAAAAAGATGAAAGATAATGACCAGATGGTTTCATTAATATGTGGAATCTAGACATCTGATTGCCATGAACATGCCAAAATAAACAACAAAAACAGAAGCAAACTGTAAGACTTGTGATAGCAATGGTGGTTACCTTTGTGAGGTGAGCAGGTGGGGAAACAACTTTGGTGGTGGGTATGGTGTGGAATTACACATAAAGATAATTAAAATTTTTAAGTAACAAAGTATAATTATGGTAAAAATTAGTATATTAAATAGCTCAATCCCTCTAATCATGAAAAATTCATTTTCCCTAAATTACTATGATATAAATGACATCTGAAAGCACCAATATTCAAGTTGTCATATCTTTAAAATATTTACTTACATGTTTATTTATTTTGAACTGTGATAGAAAGAAGTTGAGACTGAAAGGAGATACAGACATTTGTTGCATTACTATATTGATCATGAAGCCCCTCTCGGTGGGGAGAGGCTTGAATCTGGGTTTTTGAACATTGTAATTTGTTCTCTCAACCAGGTATCCCCCACCCAGCTCCAAAACTGTTCTCTTTTTGACTTAATAAATTTGTTTTGAAATCCTTTGACGCAAACCTAGTGGTCTTCGATAGGCCTCTGACTGTTTGACATGACAACATGCACTAGGATTATGTTGTATAACAGGATATAAGTGATGATTAAAATGGACAAATAGACATGGAGCTATATTTTAAATGGTGAAATATTTTAAAGAACCTGAAAACTCTGACGGGGGGGCTGGATAGTGGTATAACTGGCTGAACACACTTGTTACAGTGTGCAATGACCCAGGTTCAAGCCCCAAGTCACCACCAGCAGGGGAAAAGCTTCACAAGAGATGAAGCAGTGTTGTAGATGTCCCTTTCCTTCTCTACCTTCTCTTTTCTCTCTTAATGTCTCTGTCTCTATTCAAAATAAATAAATAAACTTTAAAAAATTATTAGTGATATAATAATGATTAACAAGATTCTAAGATAACAGAGATACAATTCCAATATATAGTCAGAGTTGATAATAGGGCTAGAAAGCTGGATTAGGGCAGAGAGTAGCTCCCAAACTTGAAGACAGTATATAATAACAATTAACTGTTGGGGTTGAGCAGTAAGGAGCACAGCATATTAAGCACATGTGGTGCAAAGCGCAAGGACCAGCATAAGGATCCTGGTTCCAGCCCCAGGCCAACACTTTAGGCTACACTCATTTCAGAACCAGTCTCCCTTCAGCATCAGAGTAGGATGAAGCAGCCTCTTTTCTGCACCCCCAAAAGAATTCTGGCCCATACCCCCCAGAGGGGGAGCAATGTTAGATAAGATGGCCAGAGGGCTCTGAACTCCAATGCCATCTAGACCCCAAGACCCAGAGAAAGAAGAGGGAAAAAGGAAGGACATTCAGATGTAGCAGTAGGTGTAGGTGTACTTAGAAAGAAAGAAAAGATAGGACCATAGGAAAAAGTGGCCAAATATATATATATTTTCCATATCTGTGACCTTGGGAAAACTACTGAAGTTTCCAATGGAGTAAATGAGGACATAGAACTGGTGGTGAAAACAGTGTGGAATTATACCCCTGGTGTCTCATAATTTTGTAAATCAATATTAAATCACTAATAAAAATTTTTAAAAGAAAAAATAAAACAATATCTTGTACACGAAGTTAAATTTTAGAGTAACATGAACCATGAGTTGTCATGGATAAAATAACAGCTTGGAACAATCAAACATTTTGTTTTTAGAAATATGTAAAGGAAGCATAGCTTTTTTTTATTTAAAAAGTGTGATAAAGGAGAAAAGAAGGAAGTTTGTGACTTTTTTAAACTATTGGTCCTGATAACAATTAATAAAAAAAACTAGTTTCTTTTTGAGTTTGATTCTCCAACTAGCCTCTACTAAGTTATTTTGAAAGGTATGTTTGTCTCTAAAGCCTATATCCCCACTGTTACTGTTCTAAGACTAATTTTTCCCCAAAGGTCATTACATAAATAATTCACTAGTGATGTTTAGCATGGTCACCAAGGACCTTCTGCTTATTTGGTTCAGATTTGACAAATAGAAAAATATCAAATTTGAAATTGATTAAAACCCTTCTGAACAAAGAAACTTCAAAACATTAACTCTTCCAGATGCTGGTTCCTTGATATTAGTGGTTTTGTTTGTTTTTTTAGAGATAGAGAATAAAGTAAAAGAAACCTCAGGCATATGACAATGCAAGTATTTTAAGGAAGTTTATGCAACTGATTGAAGATAAGACATTCGAGTCACTAAAGACTTCTGTATCTTTGGAGATGGAATCAATCAATACTGGTCAGAAATCTTCATGCAAGTTTTCAATATTGCAGTGATTTTCAAATGTGAAGCTGTAATATTGAGTTCACCTAGGGAAACTAAAATTAACTGCTAGAAGAGTAAGTATACTAAATTCTGGCTTTTACTTTTCAGTTAGTCTTTTTAATGAGAATGGGTCAAATTTGTCTCTAGAAAATGGGTTCTCCTGACAATAAAACCAAGAGATGTCGATTTCATTTTATTTATTATTATTATTATTATTATTATTATTATTAAATCAGAGTACTGCTCAGCTCTGCCTATGTTGGTGCAGGAGACTGAATATGGGACTTCAGAGCCTCAAGAACTAGAGTATCATTGAATAACCATTAAGCTATCTACCCCCACAAGATGTCAATTTTAATATGGATGCTAATAAAATCTTATTTTAGAGCCTATAATTCTCAGACAATTTGTATTAAACTGATAACACTTTTATACCACACTGTTTGTTATTTAAAGATAGTATAGCTTAAGAGCCAGCAAATATTCACCTAGTAGTTTGCCGTAAGTAGCCTGGGTTCAAGATCCAACACAATATGGGAATGTATGGTACCTTAAAGCTCTGGCACTGTGTTGTCTACTCCTCTCTATATGTCCCTCTCTATATATATTTCCTGAAATATATATTCCTCCTCTGAAATTAAAAGAATGAAAAAATGAAACTGGAAATGAAAAGCAGTGAAATAACACATGTAGAAGGTCCCAGAACCATTAATGGGAATGGGAAATAAATAATACATTACAGCTTATGAGGCATAATGAAGTTCTATCTCCCATCAAGAATAATTGACAACAGTGAGTCACACTGCACTTCTTTTTAGAAGTCAAAATGTTAAAGTAGTTTAAGTAAAAAACAGTAATCAACCGATAATAACACAGAAGTATTTATGACTCAGCACATACACAGCAATATCAGAATTTCATGGAATTAAAATGTTAATGGGGAGTCAGACAGTAGTGCAGCGGGTTAAGCGCACATGGTGCGAAGCGCTGGGGCCAGCATAAAGATCCTGGTTCGAGTCCCTGCCTCCCCACCTGCAGGGGAGTCGCTTCAAAGGCTGTGAAGCAGGTCTGCAGGTGTCTATCTTTCTCTCCCCCTCTCTGTCTTCCCCTCCTCTCACCATTTCTCTCTGTCCTATCTAACAATGACGACAACAATAATAACTACAAAAACAATAAAATCAACAAGGGCAACAAAAGGGAAAAATAAAGAAAATTAAAAAATGTTGAGGAGTATAAAAAATATTTTATATCCAACGTAAAATTTAAAAATTGTTGGTCACATCTGTTGCCAAAGAAAAACATTGGATCACTATACATTGAGAAGTAGCAGATTCAGAAAAAGGGTAAACTGAAGAGATTATTTATACCATGATCTGTTATAAATGTCAGGAGTGGACATTTGTAGTCCAAGAGAGCATCCGAGTTATCATGCAACCATAAGTAAGTCCATGTTTCCACTCTATAACAGTGACTCTCATTCCTGAGATTTAATTCTGGAGCTTACGCACACAATCAAAGCTAGTACTGCACTATCTCAGTTTTATGAAAGAACATCACAAAACTGCCCAAACACATTGAAACTGTCAGCACAAATTTTAGGGAAATGTCTATTGAGTGGGGCAAGTATTGATTCAGTCTGAAGATATCTGAGAAGCTGGTTGTATAATGTTTAATTTTTGTTAGCTAAGAAAAAAACATAGGGCATAATGCTATAAATTTGGAACATCAAAGTCCCCAATATCTCATTGTAATATTCTACAGAAGATGAATTAAGAAAAGAAAGCAGCATTACAACTTACAACTAAGTAATAGTCTTATTAGAAAATGAAGCAGTAAGTTAATATTTTTTCAGTAGTACAGTAATGAACAGAATCACAGAGTTGCCTCTCCATGATAAGACTTTACTTAACAAAAAAAATATGAAAAATAATTAAATATGAGAACCTGATATCTTGACAATTTTATTATATAAACCACTATAAGTACAATGTAATTTCAGGTGGAAATTTTTCTTAGCTTTTTAGATATTTTGAATATATGTGAAACTGTGTTACTATAGACATTGTCACAACAAAAACATCACTGTAATATCAAAATAATGCCTATTCTCAAGGTTGTGTTGAAAGAGGAGTAAAATGGTTTCTTTGAAAGACACTCAACCCATATATGAGAGTTTCATTAGATTCTAAGATGAACAAATATTTAAAGACAAATTACTAAATATCTCTATCTCAAATGGAAGTGGGAGTTGGGAAATACAAATGAATAGACAGCACCAGATTTTTAAAAACGATCTAGATATATAATCCATATAATATGTTTTATTAGTAAGTGATCAAATCTATTAATTTGATTATAAAAACTAAAGGAAAGACATTTTTTTTCCACCTCCAGGTTTATCGCTGGGGCTCATTGCCTGCACCATGAATGCACTGCTCCTGGTGGCCATTTTTTTTCCGTTGTTGTCTTTGCTGATGTCGTTGGAGAAACAAAGAGAAATTGAGAGAAGAGGGGAAGACAGAGAGGGGGAGAGAAAGGCACCTACTGATCTGCTTCACCTTATGTGAAGTGAGCCCCCTGCAGCTGGGGAACTGGGGTCTCAAACCCAGATCCTTGAGCTGGTTCTTGGCTTCGCACTATACGCACTTAACCTGATGTGTCACCTTCCGGCCCCCAACAGTGGGCATTTTAATAAACAAGGTGGATTTAACTGTATTCCTGAAATCCTTCATGAAGAGCAATTATTTTTTTAGAAATTAAGAATTGACGATTTGAGGGACCAGGAGATAGCACATCTGGTTAAACCCAAACATTACAGTGCACAAGAACCTGGGTTCGATAGCCTTTGGTCCCCACCTGCAGGGGGAAACTTCACGAGTGATGAAGTAGGGCTGAAGATATCTTCTGTTTCTTTTCCTACCTATCTCCCCATCCCTTCTCAGTATCTCTCAGTCTCTGTATAATACATAAATAAATAAAATTTTAAAAAGAAACTTTAAACAAGAAAAACAATAATTAAAGATTTGAGAAAATATCTAAAGAACATACTTGCTTAGTCAAAGAAATTAAGAATAGAGTTTGAGAAGTATAAGCATAGTAGAGACCAGAAGGGAAAAAGAAACACTCAGGTATTATAAATAAAAATCTATAAGCAATATATACTCTGGAGTTAAGGTAAACTACAAAAACATTATCAGTAGTGAACCAGGAAGAAAGCTTAGGCTCTTAAAGCACCAAATTGCATCCCTGAGGCTGCAGAGACCACAAGTTCAGTCCCAAGCACCACCTTTGCCTAAAGCTGAACAGCACTATCATTCTCATTCTCCATTTCTCCTCTCTTACTCTCTTTTTTCTCATAATAAATAAAATAAATCTTAAATGCACTGTGAATATTGTATGATCCTATGTACACTAAAAAATCTATTTTATACTAGATAATAGATACATTTGATAACCTTTGTCAAAAACTATTTCATTAGAATTTGAGGGATCAAAATATGATCACACTACAGAAAGTGATTGGATGGGAAATAACAAAATCAACTGTGGGCCAGGATGTTGAAAATGTAAGCATGCGTATGTTTGCTATTATTAGCTAGGCACTTTTCTGTTTCATATAGAGAGAGACATATTTCAAAAGTAAAATATAAAGAATACCATTGTTATTTCTATTTCATAAATGACAAAACTGAATCATCATTAGAAAAAGCTTAAATCTGACATTGTAAATGACATTGTAGCAAAATATCAATTTAAAGTCAAAAACTGTGGTCCGGGAGGTGGCGCAGTGATAAATCTTTGGCCTCTCAAGCACGAGATCCTGAATTTGATCCCCGGCAGCACATGTGCCAGAGTGATGTCGGGTTCTTTCTCTCTCTCCTATCATTCTCATTAATAAATAAATAAATAATGTTTTTTTAAAATAATAAAAATTAAGTCAAAAACCATTATGATGACTTTATACAATCGGTGAGCAGGGATGGTGAAAACGTAAGCATATATATGTCCATTATTATGAGCTTGGCACTTTCCTGTTTCAAATATATGTAGACTTAAACTTTTAAAAATAAAATATAAAAAATATCACTGTTAGTCCCATTTTATCAGTAACCAAGTTACAGTGAAAAACATTATGGAGTTTACAAAGATTAAGCGTTGACTCTAAAATACAGCTTTAGTTGGCAGTAAGATATAACTAAATGAGTAATTCCAATCCATTGTACAAGTAAAGATGAGTTGGTCAGAAAAAAAATGGTGGGAAAAAGACTCATAGCTGGAATAATGTTGTATAATCAGATTTTCTTTTTATTTTCTCTTTTAAATATTATTAGTAATTTAATATTGATTTACAAAATTATGAGTTAACAGGGGTACAACTCTGCACTGTTCCCACTACCAGAGTTCTGGGTCCCCAATTCCTCCATTGTAAGCTATATTCTCCTAAGGTTGCAAATATGGGTTAACTATTATTTCTACAACTATCTGGTTATATTTGTAAATATTTGCCCATTTTTTCCCCTATAGTCTCATCTTGCTTTCCAAGTCACACCTATTACTGCATCCAAATATCCCTACCTTTTTCCTTTTCTCTCTCTGGGTCCTGATGGAGTTAAGAGCCCTCTGGTTATGTCGCCCCTATCATTTCTCCCCCCACTGGGAGTATGAACCAAAATTGTTTTGTGGATGCAGAAGGTGGGAGTTCTGGCTCACGTAACTTTGCTTCTCTGCTGGACATGTGCATTGGCAAGTCAATGTCCCAGCTTCTTTCTATCTGTATAATCTGATTTTCTAAACTATCTCTTGAAATTACCAAAGCATACTACTATGGAATTTAGTAATACTTATAGCCATTTCTTAATTTGCAAATTAATGGTTTCACATAGTTTGTTGAGCACTTAACTTCTCATTATGTGACCATAACATTTCATTCTTATATCAAATGTCTTTGAATTCCAAATGCAGATTAAATAGAAGTTAAGTCAGTAATGAAAAACCATACAGTAACAACTTTTATCCTCCTGGGACTGACTGATGATCCACAGTTGAAGATCATGATTTTCGTCTTTCTATTTCTCACCTACTTGCTGAGCATAACTGGAAACCTCACGATCATTTCCCTTGCTTTCATAGATTCTCACCTTAAAACTGCCATGTACTTTTTCCTGCAAAATTTCTCTCTTTTAGAAATCTCATTTACAACAGCTTGTATCCCCAAATATTTGTACAATATCTCATCAGGAGACAAGACAATCTCATACAACAACTGTGTCATTCAAGTTTTTTTTACTGACCTCTTCGGTGCTACAGAATTCTTTCTCCTGGCTGCCATGTCCTATGACCGATATGTAGCCATCTGCAAACCCCTGCATTACATGACTATCATGAACTATGGGACCTGTAGAAGACTCATCCTTTGGTGCTGGGTGGCTGGCTTGCTGATCTTATTTCCTCCAGTTAGTCTGGGCCTCAATCTTGAATTCTGTGACTCCAATGTTATTGATCATTTTCTCTGTGATGCACCTCCACTCCTGAAGATCTCATGCTCAGAAACATGGCTCATAGAGAAGATCATTATAATCTGTGCTGTGTTGACCTTTATCATGACCTTGTTATGTGTAGTTCTATCTTACATGTATATCCTCAAGACCATTCTACAATTTCCCTCTGCCCAGCAAAGAAAAAAGGCATTTTCCACCTGTTCTTCCCACATGATTGTGGTTTCTATCACCTATGGAAGCTGCATTTTCATCTATGTTAAACCTTCATCAAAAGAATCAGTGGCTATTAATAAAGGTGTGGCAGTGCTTACCACTTCCATAGCTCCTATGTTGAACCCCTTCATTTACACCTTGAGAAACAAGCAAGTGAAACAAGCTTTTAAGGACACAATCAAAAGAGTTGCATTATTCTTGAAGAAACAAGGGAATCGTTAGTGTGGCAAAATCAAAATTGAAAAAAAATAGATGAGACATGCTTAAATTCTCTGTTTAAGTTTTTACTACGTTTGCTCTTGAAAAGGAAACTATATTTGGATTACATTTCTCTAGAATAAACTATAAAATATTTCCAGAAGGAAATAAGAATGATTTCCCATTTAACCAAATATTATGCATAACAGAAGCAATGAATTCTGGTCAATATTTTGGCTTTAGTTATTGCGCTTATTGTCTGTACCAACTCAAAATTTGAATGTCTTTTCATTCTGTGCATCATCCTAAGGTACTATCCTTTTTTTAATATCAAATGTTAAGCCAGGAGAGGAGGATGGTTAGAGGGAAATTGGTTTATCTTTAAAATGAGATTTAAATCTTTAATAAAACAAGATGTTTGTCCATCTTTATGTCCTGTTGACAATGTTTATAGCAGCTAATGCGTATAGCCAGACACTGATTATCTTATTATGTGTAATAATAAATTAAAAGGTTGTTTTGTCTTTTATTTTTATAAGACTTTTAAAATATCTTATTTAATTGTATTTTAATGAATAGGAATCAAGAGAGGAAGGGGATATAGAGAAGACAATAGAAAGACAGTCAACTACATCCCTCCTTCACCACTTGTGAAGCTCTCCCCCTGTAGATGAGGACCTGGGGCTTGATACTAGGTCCTTGCACATGGTAATGGTACTCACTGCCTGATCACAAAAGATATTTTATCTTGATCCAAAAGATATCATCAGCAAGAGAGCAGCACTCTTTCTTATTGGCACCAGATCCAATCCCCAGTTTTATCATAAGCCAGAGAAAAGAAGTGCTCTAGCTTAAAAAAAAAAAAAAAAAAGATGCTTAATTTTATCTTTACTTCACAGATATGTAAATGGAAGCTCATCAGAGTTATTGATGGTTAGAACTAAAATCATGATGTAAATTCATCTCTATGTGCTTACAAAGTCTAATGCTCTAGTGATGGATATTAAATGTTAGAATGCCCTCAAGGTATAATTTAGGAAAAGTTATCAATTTATGAAATGTGAAGTTGTTAAAGAAAATATGGATAACGTGTCATTTCACATAAGCAGACAAAAAATATAAGATACATCTATTAAATAATAAATTATTTATATTTAATATGATTTCACAATAAAGGAGAACTTATACTTTAACATAGAACAACAAAAAGCGAAAGGACTGAGACAAACACACTTATGAAGGGGACTAGGGTGATGGGAACAGTATAACAGTTATGCAAAAGACTTTCCTGCCTGAAGCTCCAACCTCCCAGGTTCATTCCCTCACACACAGCCATAAGCCTGAGTTGAGCAGTGCAATGGGGGGAGTGGGGGGTGGGCGGGGAGGAGTTAACAGGAAACTGGGATTATTTGTGAACTGGTATGTGACATTGAATGTATGACTGCAATGATTATGAATGCTGTCAGACAATACCCCATGAAACCAAAACAGTGCCACCAACTAAAATCAATTATATTTAATACATAACTTAACTTTAAATACCAAGCCACCTTGAGCCTCAGATGCTCCTTTTATCAGTTTTTTTATTTACCTGCTCTGCCCTAATAATTTCCCAAAGTTGTTCTATGACTTAGGTTTCTTGATCAGTAAGCTGTGGTTTCTGAGATCACAGACTCATTCTCATGATTCCTACTAAGGTATTGGAGCCTTCATTTTATTAAGATCACTGTATTTTATTTTCACATAGCTCTGCTCTAATAAGTGAATTCTTCTGCTCTTCACATCATTCTTCTTACAAATACCTACATGATAACCTTTGCAATTGCTACCTATTTCCAAACTGCACTCTCTTCTATTTCCTTGGAGTATTTATAAATAAATAATCAGTTGACTGGATTTCCATTGATCAATTCTTACTTGAGTTCAGTAATGAAATTCTTGGGGCTGGGTAGAGATATAATCAGTTGAGCCTATCAATTACAACACACAGGGAACTTCCCTTTCCCTCTAGATTTTCCTGTCTCTGTCTAATAAATAAATTAATAACTTATTTTTGATTAGTATTTTAATATTGATTTACAAAATTTTATTTTATTTATTTATTTATTACTTATTTTATTTAAGAAAGGATTAATTAACAAAACCATAAGATAGGAGGGGTATAACTCCACACAATTCCCACTACCCAATCTCCATAACCCACCCCCTCCCCTGATAGCTTTCCCATTCTCTATCCCTCTGGGAGCATGGACCCAGGGTCATTGAGGGTTGCAGAAGGTAGAAGGTCTGGCTTCTGTAATTCCTTCCCCGCTGAACATGGGCGTTGACTGGTCGGTCCATACTCCCAGTCTGCCTCTCTCTTTCCCTAGTAGGGTGTGTCTCTG
Source organism: Erinaceus europaeus (assembly GCF_950295315.1). Taxonomy (NCBI): domain Eukaryota; kingdom Metazoa; phylum Chordata; class Mammalia; order Eulipotyphla; family Erinaceidae; genus Erinaceus; species Erinaceus europaeus. Next base: position 109,036,996 of record NC_080168.1, on the reverse strand, counting down.
GGGAAGCTGAGCTCCAGGACACATTGGTGGGATCTTCAATCCAGGGAAGCCTGGCCAGCATCCTGGTGGCATCTGGAACCTGGTGATTGAAAAGAGAGTTAACATATGAGGCCAAATTGTTGAGCAATCATGGGCCCAAATCTTGGAATAGTGGAGAGGAAATGTTAGGGAGGTACTCACTGCAAACTCTAGTGTACTTCTGCTTTCAGGTATATATTTTGCAGTAGTTTATGGATACGTGTGAAGATATGCTCTCTCTCACAGAAACTTGTGTATATCTAGGTTATGGGACTTTGTTAGAAAGTGAACCACCTGAGATGAAATTAGAGTGTACTATAAAAGGAAAGGCCTCACCCGAGTAATGAAGCTGAAGGGTTGTCATTCCACATGTGAAGTCTCTGGACACAGTCTGAGGTGAAGCATGTTGAGGTGGCAATCATTGCGTTGGTTAGGTTGTGATCGGCGGATGCAATATTATTTGGTATGGATTGGGAGAGGCATACAGGAAAGTGCGCCCTTTCCAAGGGTTCCAGGACTGGGGGAAGTAGGGACTCTATAGTGGAGATGTGAGGTTCCTGCTGTCTTAGGGTTCAAAAAGACAATCAATAGTTAATGTTATCATCACATCATTTGGTAATTGGGTTAACTTTGAAAAGTCCTTTTGTTATGGTTTGCTGTACAGTACCCAGTATCTTGTATATAGCTGTGCTATTGGATGCTTCTAATCTACTTGGTCTAGGCTTATGACAGAGTCCGCATATCAAATACACAGCCTATATATTAAAAAGATTCAGTTTGTGTTTTAAAAAACTTTGAGACATACAATTTACAAAATTTTAAGGTAACGTGTATAATTCCACACCATTCCCATGACTAGAGTTCTATGTCCTTATTCCTTCTGTTGGAAACTGCATTATTTCTTCCAAGATCACAGATATGTGTTGATTATTTCTATAACTACATGAAAAATATTGAACACAAAATGAGACGAGTGTAGACAAAGGAAAATGTTAATGTAGTAGCCTGGGGGGGAGGGAGGGTGAGAGCCCCTAGATTATCTAAGTGGGCCCCAATAAATTCACAAGAAAACAAAAAATAAATAACTGAAAAAAACTTAGCAGTATGAGAAGTAAGAAGAAAACAAAAGGACAGCAATATACAAGGAAAAAATTAGAAGCCAAAGAATGCAGTGGCTAGGATAGGGATTAGAGAAGGGGGCTAAGAGGAAGGCTAGAGAATGAAGGTGAAATTCTCTCCAAAATACCAAAGCAGAAGAAATAAATCCCTGACAACTTGGTTTTTAGACTTCTGAACTCAAAGAATTGCAAGAGACTATATCCTTTTTTTTTTTTTTAGTTTTCCTTTCCTTTTTAAAAAATTTCTTTATTGGGGGATTAATGTTTTACATTTGACAGTAAATACAATAGTTTGTACATGCATAACATTTCTAGATTTTCCACATAACAATACAACCCCCACTAGGTCCTCTGTCATACTTTTTGGACCTGTACTCTCCCCCCACCCACACCAGTCTTTCACTTTGGTGCAATACACCAACTCCAGTTCACATTCTACTTGTGTTTTCTCTTCTGACCTTGTTGTCTTAACTTCTGCCTGAGAGTGAGATCATCCCATATTCAACCCCTATTTCTGACTTATTTCACTTAACATGATTTCTTCAAGCTCCATCCAAGATAGGCTGAAAATGTGAAGTCACCATTTTTAATAGCTGAGTAGTATTCCATTGTGTATATATACCACAACTTACTCAACCATTCATCTGTTGTAGGACACCTGGGTTGCTTCCAGGCTTTGGCTATTAAAAATTGAGTTGCTCTGAACACAGGTATACACAGATCTTTTTGAATGGGTGTACTGGGTTCCTTAGGATATATTCCCAGGAGAGGAATTGAAGGATCATAGGGTAGGTCCATTTCTAGGCTTCTGAGAGTTCTCCAGACAGCTCTCCACATTTTGGGACTATTACTAATCTTTTGTTTATTGTTAAATGTTAGTTGTAATTTGTTTCTATAGTAATTGGAGCTTAATACACTAAAAAATACAAACACATTTATGCTAAAATTTGGAGCAGAGGAGATAGCATAGTAGTTATGCAAAAAGGCTTTCCTGGCTGAGGCTCTGAAGTCACAGACTCAATTCCCCCATACCACCATAAACCAGAGGTGAGCAGTGCTATGGAAAATAGGATAAGATAAGATAAAATAAAAATAAGATAAGATGATAAGAGCAAACATGCCAGAATTGTTGTATAACACATCTGGATTGAATTCAGCTAAATTCTTGACACAGAACTCAAATTGGACCCTCAGATGTATTTCCTCTTCATCACCTTCTATACAAACATTTTTGTGAAAGAATGCAGTTAAAATAGTTAATAAAATGAGGGAGTCGGGCAGGAGCACAGTGGGTTAAGTGCACGTGGCGCCAGCATAAGGATCCCAGTTCAAGCCCTCGTCTCCCTGCCTGCAGGGGAGTCCCTTCACAAGCAGTGAAGCAGGTCTGCAGGTGTCTATCTTTCTCTCCCCCTCTCTGTCTTCCCCTCCTCTCTCCATTTCTTTCTGTCCTACCCAACAACAATGACATCAATAACAACAATAATAACTACAACAATAAAACAACAAGGGCAAAAAAAGGGAATAAATAAATATAAAAAATAATAAAAAGAAAATGATATATAATAAACTAAAACTTCATAGGCTTAGCTAATTTAACATGATTCCTTGATGTTCCATGCAAAATGAGGCAAAGCAGATAACTTCATTATTGTTAACGACTAGATAGTAATCCTTTAAAGATATCTGTGTATTGCACCAAAACAAAGGACACTGGGGAAAGAGGAACAGGGATGGAGTGAAAGGATGCTGGGATCATGATGCCTAATGGTGGAAAGGACCAACTTTGAAAGAGAGAGTCTTTCTCAGAGGCCTTATAACAAGGAGATGTAATAAATTTGTTTCTTTAGGATCTTCCCATACAATATGTCTCAGTTTATGCAGTGTGAGAGTAAAAGAAAGTTAATCTTTTGTTTTACAACTAAATTTTTCTCTTATCCTATTGGTCTTTATTGACTACTATACTCTCTTGTCTCCAAAGACATTGTCTCCAAAGAAGTCATAGTTAAGATAATTTTATCTCAAATTTTAAGAATCATTAGTGAATCTCACCTTGGGTCATGAGGGACTCATTGTTTATTCAAACATCAAGTAAAAGAACTCACAACCCTGAGATATGAGTAGCAACTTTTCCTGAAGCTAGAGATTAGTTAATTAATATATATATATATATATATATATATATATATGTTTCTTGATTTTTGATGAGGAGTTATAATACTACAGTAATTTGTTCTATTAACTGAAAGTAGATATTCCAGAGCATTACGCTTCTTGGAGTTACTTTTATGGATATGACAGAGGATTCATAAGCAAAATTGGTCATACATATATGGAAAAATATTCATCCCAACTACTTTTTTTAATTTATAAATTAAAAAACAAAATCTCATGTAATTCTACAACCAATAGAAACTATGACTGACAATCATAATGGTAAGTTGAGATGTAATTTGTCATTTTAACTATATTTTCTTTTATGTGACTAAGTTCTCTTGTGCTCTAGAAAAATAGTTCACTAATTTTTTTAGCTGGAAATGTAAATAACAAATTTAGTGAGAATTGTAAAGATACTTATTTATCTATTATTTGCAATTGTAAGAACCAGAACATCACTGTAGCACATGTGACACTGACCATCGAACCAGGGGACTCAAGCTTACAAGTCCAGTGTTCTATTTATTGCACCATGTACCAGGCCACTATGATGAAATTTTAATAAATTCTTTTGTTTCTTTAAAACATGGGATTTCTCTAGACATTAAGTTTTATTTGATACAGATATATATATATATATATATATATACACAAACGTACACTCAGATGTGTTTAAATATGATTTTTAATTTTTTTGTATATTTATTTTTTCCCTTTTGTTGCCCTTGTTGTTTTTATTGTTGTTGTAGTTACTGTTGTTACTGATGTCATCATTATTAGGACAGAGAGAAATGGAGAGAGGAAGGGAAGACAGAGAGGGGGAGAGAAAGATAGACACGTGCAGACCTGCTTCACCACCTGTGAAGCAACTCCGCTGCAGGTGGGGAGCCAGGGGCTTGAACCAGGATCCTTACACCGGTCCTTGTGCTTTGCGCCACGTGCACTTAACCCACTGCGCTACCGCCAGACTCCCTCAATGTGATTTTTAAAGCACTAGTTACTATGTAAAAGGAGCCAGGCTTGAGCCCCCGTCCCCACCTGCAGGGAAGAAGCTATGTGAGTGGTGTAGAAGTGCTGGAAGTATGTCTCTATTGTGCTCTCTCTCTTCCTCACTCTCACCCTGTTACTCTCTGTCTCTATCATAATAAGTATTTAAAGAAAATTTTATTGTTATCCATAAGTCAACTTCATTGTAACTTTATATCATAAAATAAAATATATACTTATATACTTGTGTAAGAATACTCTTCAATTTCTCAGAAGGACACACTGCCTAAAGTTATATGATCATGAGAAATACCAGTCCCAATTTCAAATACATCTTTGAAAGTAAATAAACAAAATTTGTCTCCCTTTACCTCCCCCCTCTCTGTCTCCCCTTCCTCTCTTTCAGTTTCTCTCCATCCTATCTAATAAAGGAATAGGGGGGAAATGGCAGCTGGGAACAGTGGATTCATAGCACAGGCACCAAGCCCCAGTGATACCCTGGTATGTATGTATATATATATATATATATAACAGTACATATGCATCATATACATTATAAACCAGTGCTATTTCACTTTTCAAAGTATTTGAGCTCCTACAAATACAAATAATTGCCACTACCTTAAAGCAATCAATGAAAGCACTAGTAATACAAATGCAGAATACAAAGTTCATCTCCCCTAGATTTGCTATCTCGCACACTCTCAATGACAAAATTGCATCAACAGGATTGCTTTGAAGGTAAAACAGAAGACTATTTTTCGCTTTTTATCCAGAGCTATGCACAAAAGTAGAAAAGGCATCTTCTTTGAAAGTAATAGGTATTCAACAACAGATTCCAATATGAAAAAAATTTTAACAAAGTTAATATCAAAGTGTTTTGAATTAGAAGTTCAAATAGAAAGGAAAAATAGCTTTGTAGGCAGCTGGTTGAAGAACATGCTACACTATAGGTAATTTCAAATAGAAGCATTTTTTGAGCTTCTAGGCTGTGCTAAGTGTATGGGCTATCTTATTAAAAACGACACAAATTTCATGATTTCTGCAGGAGACTATTGTTTCTAAACTATTAATGAGGTAATATGCACTATTCCCTATAGGGGCACAGAGACAATCTAGAGATAGCAGACTTACGGGACAGAATACTTCCCAGGAGGCTTAAAAATAAATTTGAAAGCCAATGGAAGAATGAAAATTACTCAACTGAGTTAAAACAAAACACAGATGTTGTGAACATTGATCAGCTCTGGCTTCTAGTAGTGCAGGGGATTGAGACTGGGACCTTACAGCCTCAGGCATGACAGTCTTTTTGCATTACCATGATGCTATCTACCCCTGTCTGAAAAATGTTTACTAAAATGCATTCCACACGGAATGTGCTCAATAAACACAGTCTATAATCTTTATTGAAAGGAGCATATCAGGGGAAGGAAAAAGAAAGCAGGACAATATTGTCAATTTTATTTGTGACACAGTAAATTGTAACCCAGGTGAAATATTCAAATGCAATTGGAGAGCTAGAAAGTCTTTGCCAAATAAAGATACACGTTAGGTACTGCTCATCTGACATATTTCAAAGAATAAGACCTGGTATAGAGAAGATACTAATGTGATGAGAAGTGAAGATAGTTGAAAACACTAGCAAATCAATAAAAATGATCAAAGAAGGGTGTAATCTTTTGAATATTTGAAACCCACAGGAGACCAAAGTAATCCCATAAAGTATACACGTGAAGCATAAATATTTTCAAAGCATAAATACTTTCAAAAAATCTGACTATAACTGATCTCACACTTTTAATCTATAACAAAATGTCTCATTGTTACATGCAGATTTAACAGAAGCCGGGGTGAGCGATGAGAAACAACACAGTAACAACCTTCGTTCTACTGGGACTGACCAATGATCCTCATTTGCAAGTTGTTGTTTTCATCTTTCTCCTTCTCACCTACATGCTGAGCATAACTGGGAACCTGACTATCATCTCCCTCATCTTGTTGGATTCCCATCTTAAAACTGCCATGTACTATTTCTTACAAAATTTCTCCTTTTTGGAGATATCATTCACATCTGCTTGCATCCCTAGATACTTATATAATATAGCAACAGGTGATAGTACCATTACTTACAATGCCTGTGCCAGCCAAGTATTTTTTACTGACTTCTTTGGTGTAACTGAATTTTTCCTGCTGGCTGCCATGTCCTATGACCGCTATGTGGCCATTTGCAAACCCCTGCACTATGTGACTATCATGAGTAGCATAGTTTGTAGAAGACTTGTCTTTTGTTGTTGGGTAGCTGGTCTATTTATTATAGCTCCCCCCCTTATCCTAGGTTTAAATCTGGTATTTTGTGATTCTAATATCATTGACCATTTTATCTGTGATGCATCTCCCCTTCTGAAAATCTCTTGCTCAGAAACTTGGTTCATGGAGCAGACTGTTATAATCTGTGCTGTGCTGACCTTCCTTATGACACTTCTGTGTGTGGTTCTGTCCTACATTTATATCATCAAGACCATTTTAAAATTCCCTTCTGCCCAGCAAAAGAAAAAAGCATTTTCCACTTGTTCTTCTCACATGATTGTGGTCTCCATAAGCTATGGCAGTTGCATCTTCATCTATATTAAACCTTCTGCAAAGGAATCAGTAGCTATTAACAAGGGTGTGATGGTGCTCACCACTTCCATAGCTCCAGCACTGAACCCCTTCATTTACACACTGAGGAACAAGCAAGTTAAACAAGCCTTTAGTAACTGGGTGAAAATAATCATGATGATTTCCAAGAAATGAAAGGAAAATGAAGTCAAATTCACAAGAATGATAAACTTGTCAAATCCTCTAATTAATCTAGGTTAATTTATTCAATATGTTTTCATTCTCCCTGGTCTAGTGACATGTTCCTTTCATACCTTGTTAAGTCCTTTCCAAACCAGGATTTAGGTAACATTTTTGATTCCTGAAACACCTGCAAATTGAGATAACCAGAAAGTAAAATTAAAGCAAAAGTTTATCTACAAATTGGGAAGAAAATCTGTTAATACATTTTACACTTTTAAGCAAAAGTGTAGTTGTCATTGTTTCCTCCAGTTCAAATATTTCAGAAGATTAATTCACTAATTCACTTAGCAATGTATACTGGATGCTTCTTTTAGTGAAGATGATGTTTTAGACATTGAAAACAGAATAAAGAACAAATTAAAAAACCTATAATATATATTATAACATTATCTATATTATAGGTTATAATATTATATATTATTATATTATAACCTACTATATAGATAAATTATATTTAAATTACAAAAGAACATCTATAACTAGAACTTAGAAATTACAAGAATTAAATATACATTCCATGATAATAATAAAAATTTAGCTATTATTTGTAAGCCTTTTACAAACCATACACAGTAATTTAAATAGAAGATGGTAAAAGTAAATAAATAAATAGCTATTTTAATATTTTGGTATTAAATATTGTCCATATATATACATATATACTTAGATACTAACAGAAGACATTTCTAAAATAGACAAACACATTCAAGAAACATGGTAAGGTAAAAGAAAGCAATAAGATAAAAATAGCTCAGTATGTGAGAATCTCTGAAAGAGTAGTTTTCAAAAGTATTTATTTTACTTTTGAAATTTACATTATATAAAACTATACATAAAGATATTTATTTTATACATATGACAAAAAGCTATGTTCCAAAAACAATACATGTTTATACATTATCTCAAAATAAATAATTTCCTCAAAAAAAATAATACATTTCCTCAAAAAAAAAAACCTCAGAAATTATTTCTCCACCCACTTCAGTGTAGAAAATTTGAGCCTGCATTGATGCTTGTTCTTATGACTAGTTTTTCATTTTCTTCCTCTTTCTCTCTCTGAAAACACTGTTATTATGTTTCCTTATCTCTTTTCCTTCTGAATTTCAGATCCTTTTGGATCCTCAAAAATCATATGTATATTGACCCAACAGAGTAATTTCTATATGCGTATAATATAATGAAATCAGGGTCTCAAAAAGAAAAAAATTTTCCACTCGAAAACTTATTGCAGAAATATTCACAATAACAACAAGGTGCAAACAACCTAAATGCCACTTGACTTGTGAATGAATTAAGAAAATTTGTTATAGATGCCAAATGTGATACCATTCCATTTTTCAGAAGAAGAAAATCCACAGTATACAACATTCTGGCATTAGTGACATTATTTTAAATTGAATAAGCTCAAAAAATAAGTATTTCATGATTCCATTTACATCATGTAACAGAAATAGTCAAATTCATAGAAACAAAGATCAGAATTGTGGTTACCTGGAGCTGGAAGAAGGGAGAAATGAGAAATTAATAATAAGCAGAAATAAAGTTTTAATTATTGTGAATGACCTATTGCAGGCTTTTTTACACAACTGTGCATATAATAAGCAATAATATGAAGTACACTTACAAGTTTTATAGTAGTTCATTCTTTTTTAATATTCATTTATTATTTATTCCCTTTTGTTGCCCTTGTTATTTTATTGTTGTAGCTATAATTGATGTCGTTGCTGTTGGATAGGGCAGAGAGAAATGGAGAGAGGAGGGGAAGACAGAGGGGGGAGAGAAAGAGCCACCTGCAGACCTACTTCACCACTTGTGAAGTGACTCCCCTGCAGGTGGGGAGCTGGCGGCTCAAAACAGGATCCTTATGCTGGTCCTTGCGCTTTGCACCACATGCGCTTAACCAGCTGTGTTACCACCCGACTCCCAGTAGTTCATTCTTAGAACATCCAATCCATGACTAAGCTACACTAGAAAATTTCATTCATTCATTCATTCATTCGACAAATAGTTATTGCATATTCCACTAACAAGGCATCATTCTGGGTCCTATAGACACACTGGTGAACATGTCACATTGATGGGCATGTTATTACTTTAGAACTCTCACAACTACTTCTTTATGAACTACAAGAGGGCAGGGAGGGATAGAATCTGGAGGGGAAGGAGCAGTGGGCATGAAGGTCAGCCAAACTTTTGGTTTTATCTATTTATTTATTTATAAGATATGGAAATAAGAGAAAGTAAGTCAGCATTATTCTGGAATAAGCAATTCTGGGGTTTCAATTCTGGAACTTCTTTTTTTAAAATTTTTATTTGTAAAATGGAAATATTGACCAGACCATAGAATGAGATCGGTACGATTCCACACAATTCCCACCATCAGAACTCCATATCTCATTCCCTCCTTTGATAGCTTGCCTATTCTTTATTTGAAAAAAAATAAATGAGACATGCTTAAATTCTCTGTTTAAGTTTTTACTACGTTTGCTCTTGAAAAGGAAACTATATTTGGATTACATTTCTCTAGAATAAACTATAAAATATTTCCAGAAGGAAATAAGAATGATTTCCCATTTAACCAAATATTATGCATAACAGAAGCAATGAATTCTGGTCAATATTTTGGCTTTAGTTATTGCGCTTATTGTCTGTACCAACTCAAAATTTGAATGTCTTTTCATTCTGTGCATCATCCTAAGGTACTATCCTTTTTTTAATATCAAATGTTAAGCCAGGAGAGGAGGATGGTTAGAGGGAAATTGGTTTATCTTTAAAATGAGATTTAAATCTTTAATAAAACAAGATGTTTGTCCATCTTTATGTCCTGTTGACAATGTTTATAGCAGCTAATGCGTATAGCCAGACACTGATTATCTTATTATGTGTAATAATAAATTAAAAGGTTGTTTTGTCTTTTATTTTTATAAGACTTTTAAAATATCTTATTTAATTGTATTTTAATGAATAGGAATCAAGAGAGGAAGGGGATATAAAGAAGACAATAGAAAGACAGTCAACTACATCCCTCCTTCACCACTTGTGAAGCTCTCCCCCTGTAGATGAGGACCTGGGGCTTGATACTAGGTCCTTGCACATGGTAATGGTACTCACTGCCTGATCACAAAAGATATTTTATCTTGATCCAAAAGATATCATCAGCAAGAGAGCAGCACTCTTTCTTATTGGCACCAGATCCAATCCCCAGTTTTATCATAAGCCAGAGAAAAGAAGTGCTCTAGCTTAAAAAAAAAAAAAAAAAGATGCTTAATTTTATCTTTACTTCACAGATATGTAAATGGAAGCTCATCAGAGTTATTGATGGTTAGAACTAAAATCATGATGTAAATTCATCTCTATGTGCTTACAAAGTCTAATGCTCTAGTGATGGATATTAAATGTTAGAATGCCCTCAAGGTATAATTTAGGAAAAGTTATCAATTTATGAAATGTGAAGTTGTTAAAGAAAATATGGATAACGTGTCATTTCACATAAGCAGACAAAAAATATAAGATACATCTATTAAATAATAAATTATTTATATTTAATATGATTTCACAATAAAGGAGAACTTATACTTTAACATAGAACAACAAAAAGCGAAAGGACTGAGACAAACACACTTATGAAGGGGACTAGGGTGATGGGAACAGTATAACAGTTATGCAAAAGACTTTCCTGCCTGAAGCTCCAACCTCCCAGGTTCATTCCCTCACACACAGCCATAAGCCTGAGTTGAGCAGTGCAATGGGGGGAGTGGGGGGTGGGCGGGGAGGAGTTAACAGGAAACTGGGATTATTTGTGAACTGGTATGTGACATTGAATGTATGACTGCAATGATTATGAATGCTGTCAGACAATACCCCATGAAACCAAAACAGTGCCACCAACTAAAATCAATTATATTTAATACATAACTTAACTTTAAATACCAAGCCACCTTGAGCCTCAGATGCTCCTTTTATCAGTTTTTTTTATTTACATGCTCTGCCCTAATAATTTCCCAAAGTTGCTCTATGACTTAGGTTTCTTGATCAGTAAGCTGTGGTTTCTGAGATCACAGACTCATTCTCATGATTCCTACTAAGGTATTGGAGCCTTCATTTTATTAAGATCACTGTATTTTATTTTCACATAGCTCTGCTCTAATAAGTGAATTCTTCTGCTCTTCACATCATTCTTCTTACAAATACCTACATGATAACCTTTGCAATTGCTACCTATTTCCAAACTGCACTCTCTTCTATTTCCTTGGAGTATTTATAAATAAATAATCAGTTGACTGGATTTCCATTGATCAATTCTTACTTGAGTTCAGTAATGAAATTCTTGGGGCTGGGTAGAGATACACTCAGTTGAGCCTATCAATTACAACACACAGGGAACTTCCCTTTCCCTCTTGATTTTCCTGTCTCTGTCTAATAAATAAATTAATAACTTATTTTTGATTAGTATTTTAATATTGATTTACAAAATTTTATTTTATTTATTTATTTTTTAACTTATTTTATTTAAGAAAGGATTAATTAACAAAACCATAAGGTAGGAGGGGTATAACTCCACACAATTCCCAATACCCAATCCCCATAACCCAGCCCCTCCCATGGTAGCTTTCCAATTCTCTATCCCTCTGGGAGCATGGACCCAGGGTCATTGAGGGTTGCAGAAGGTAGAAGGTCTGGCTTCTGTAATTGCTTCCCTGCTGAACATGGGCGTTGACTGGTCGGTCCATACTCCCAGTCTGCCTCTCTCTTTCCCTAGTAGGGTGTGTCTCTGGGGAAGCTGAGCTCCAGGACACATTGGTGGGATCTTCAATCCAGGGAAGCCTGGCCAGCATCCTGGTGGCATCTGGAACCTGGTGATTGAAAAAAGAGTTAACATACGAGGCCAAACAAATTGTTGAGCAATCATGGGCCCAAATCTTGGAATAGTGGAGAGGAAGTGTTAGGGAGGTACTCACTGCAAACTCTAGTGTACTTCTGCTTTCAGGTATATATTTTGCAGTAGTTTATGGATACGTGTGAACATAAGCTCTCTCTCACAGAAACTGGTGTATATCTAGGTTATGGGACTTTGTTAGAAAGTGAAACACCTGAGATGAAATTAGAGTATACTATAAAAGGAAAGGTCTCACCCGAGTAATGAAGCTGAAGGGTTGTCATTCCACACGTGAAGTCTCTGGACACAGTCTGAGGTGAAGCATGTTGAGGTGGCAATCATTGCGTTAGTTAGGTTGTGATCGGCGGATGCAATATTATTTGGTGTGGACTGGGAGAGGCATACAGGAAAGTGGGCCCTATCCAAGGGTTCCAGGACTGGGGGAAGTAGGGGCTCTATAGTGGAGATGTGAGGTTCCTGCTGTCTTAGGGTTCAAAAGACAATCAATAGTTAATGTTATCATCACATTATTTGGTAATTGGGTTAACTTTGAAAAGTCCTTTTGTTATGGTTTGCTGTACAGTACCCAGTATCCTGTATATAGCTGTGCTATTGGATGCTTCTAATCTACTTGGTCTAGGCTTTTGAGAGAGTCTGCATATCAAATACACAGCCTATATATTAAAAAGATTCAGTTTGTGTTTTGAAAAACTTTGAGACATACAATTTACAAAATTTTAAGGTAACGTGTATAATTCCACACCATTCCCATGACTAGAGTTCTATGTCCTTATTCCTTCTGTTGGAAACTGCATTAGTTCTTCCAAGATCACAGATATGTGTTGATTATTTCTATAACTACATGAAAAATATTGAACACAAAATGAGACGAGTGTAGACAAAGGAAAATGTTAATGTAGTAGCCTGGGGGGGAGGGAGGGTGAGAGCCCCTAGATTATCTAAGTGGGCCCCAATAAATTCACAAGAAAACAAAAAATAAATAACTGAAAAAAACTTAGCAGTATGAGAAGTAAGAAGAAAACAAAAGGACAGCAATATACAAGGAAAAAATTAGAAGCCAAAGAATGCAGTGGCTAGGATAGGGATTAGAGAAGGGGGCTAAGAGGAAGGCTAGAGAATGAAGGTGAAATTCTCTCCAAAATACCAAAGCAGAAGAAATAAATCCCTGACAACTTGGTTTTTAGACTTCTGAACTCAAAGAATTGCAAGAGACTATATCCTTTTTTTTTTTTTTTAGTTTTCCTTTCCTTTTTAAAAAATTTCTTTATTGGGGGATTAATGTTTTACATTTGACAGTAAATACAATAGTTTGTACATGCATAACATTTCTAGATTTTCCACATAACAATACAACCCCCACTAGGTCCTCTGTCATACTTTTTGGACCTGTACTCTCCCCCCACCCACACCAGTCTTTCACTTTGGTGCAATACACCAACTCCAGTTCACATTCTACTTGTGTTTTCTCTTCTGACCTTGTTGTCTTAACTTCTGCCTGAGAGTGAGATCATCCCATATTCAACCCCTATTTCTGACTTATTTCACTTAACATGATTTCTTCAAGCTCCATCCAAGATAGGCTGAAAATGTGAAGTCACCATTTTTAATAGCTGAGTAGTATTCCATTGTGTATATATACCACAACTTACTCAACCATTCATCTGTTGTAGGACACCTGGGTTGCTTCCAGGCTTTGGCTATTAAAAATTGAGTTGCTCTGAACACAGGTATACACAGATCTTTTTGAATGGGTGTACTGGGTTCCTTAGGATATATTCCCAGGAGAGGAATTGAAGGATCATAGGGTAGGTCCATTTCTAGGCTTCTGAGAGTTCTCCAGACAGCTCTCCACATTTTGGGACTATTACTAATCTTTTGTTTATTGTTAAATGTTAGTTGTAATTTGTTTCTATAGTAATTGGAGCTTAATACACTAAAAAATACAAACACATTTATGCTAAAATTTGGAGCAGAGGAGATAGCATAGTAGTTATGCAAAAAGGCTTTCCTGGCTGAGGCTCTGAAGTCACAGACTCAATTCCCCCATACCACCATAAACCAGAGGTGAGCAGTGCTATGGAAAATAGGATAAGATAAGATAAAATAAAAATAAGATAAGATGATAAGAGCAAACATGCCAGAATTGTTGTATAACACATCTGGATTGAATTCAGCTAAATTCTTGACACAGAACTCAAATTGGACCCTCAGATGTATTTCCTCTTCATCACCTTCTATACAAACATTTTTGTGAAAGAATGCAGTTAAAATAGTTAATAAAATGAGGGAGTCGGGCAGGAGCACAGTGGGTTAAGTGCACGTGGCGCCAGCATAAGGATCCCAGTTCAAGCCCTCGTCTCCCTGCCTGCAGGGGAGTCCCTTCACAAGCAGTGAAGCAGGTCTGCAGGTGTCTATCTTTCTCTCCCCCTCTCTGTCTTCCCCTCCTCTCTCCATTTCTTTCTGTCCTACCCAACAACAATGACATCAATAACAACAATAATAACTACAACAATAAAACAACAAGGGCAAAAAAAGGGAATAAATAAATATAAAAAATAATAAAAAGAAAATGATATATAATAAACTAAAACTTCATAGGCTTAGCTAATTTAACATGATTCCTTGATGTTCCATGCAAAATGAGGCAAAGCAGATAACTTCATTATTGTTAACGACTAGATAGTAATCCTTTAAAGATATCTGTGTATTGCACCAAAACAAAGGACACTGGGGAAAGAGGAACAGGGATGGAGTGAAAGGATGCTGGGATCATGATGCCTAATGGTGGAAAGGACCAACTTTGAAAGAGAGAGTCTTTCTCAGAGGCCTTATAACAAGGAGATGTAATAAATTTGTTTCTTTAGGATCTTCCCATACAATATGTCTCAGTTTATGCAGTGTGAGAGTAAAAGAAAGTTAATCTTTTGTTTTACAACTAAATTTTTCTCTTATCCTATTGGTCTTTATTGACTACTATACTCTCTTGTCTCCAAAGACATTGTCTCCAAAGAAGTCATAGTTAAGATAATTTTATCTCAAATTTTAAGAATCATTAGTGAATCTCACCTTGGGTCATGAGGGACTCATTGTTTATTCAAACATCAAGTAAAAGAACTCACAACCCTGAGATATGAGTAGCAACTTTTCCTGAAGCTAGAGATTAGTTAATTAATATATATATATATATATATATATATATGTTTCTTGATTTTTGATGAGGAGTTATAATACTACAGTAATTTGTTCTATTAACTGAAAGTAGATATTCCAGAGCATTACGCTTCTTGGAGTTACTTTTATGGATATGACAGAGGATTCATAAGCAAAATTGGTCATACATATATGGAAAAATATTCATCCCAACTACTTTTTTTAATTTATAAATTAAAAAACAAAATCTCATGTAATTCTACAACCAATAGAAACTATGACTGACAATCATAATGGTAAGTTGAGATGTAATTTGTCATTTTAACTATATTTTCTTTTATGTGACTAAGTTCTCTTGTGCTCTAGAAAAATAGTTCACTAATTTTTTTAGCTGGAAATGTAAATAACAAATTTAGTGAGAATTGTAAAGATACTTATTTATCTATTATTTGCAATTGTAAGAACCAGAACATCACTGTAGCACATGTGACACTGACCATCGAACCAGGGGACTCAAGCTTACAAGTCCAGTGTTCTATTTATTGCACCATGTACCAGGCCACTATGATGAAATTTTAATAAATTCTTTTGTTTCTTTAAAACATGGGATTTCTCTAGACATTAAGTTTTATTTGATACAGATATATATATATATATATATATATATATATATATATATATACACAAACGTACACTCAGATGTGTTTAAATATGATTTTTAATTTTTTTGTATATTTATTTTTTCCCTTTTGTTGCCCTTGTTGTTTTTATTGTTGTTGTAGTTACTGTTGTTACTGATGTCATCATTATTAGGACAGAGAGAAATGGAGAGAGGAAGGGAAGACAGAGAGGGGGAGAGAAAGATAGACACGTGCAGACCTGCTTCACCACCTGTGAAGCAACTCCGCTGCAGGTGGGGAGCCAGGGGCTTGAACCAGGATCCTTACACCGGTCCTTGTGCTTTGCGCCACGTGCACTTAACCCACTGCGCTACCGCCAGACTCCCTCAATGTGATTTTTAAAGCACTAGTTACTATGTAAAAGGAGCCAGGCTTGAGCCCCCCGTCCCCAACTGCAGGGAAGAAGCTATGTGAGTGGTGTAGAAGTGCTGGAAGTATGTCTCTATTGTGCTCTCTCTCTTCCTCACTCTCACCCTGTTACTCTCTGTCTCTATCATAATAAGTATTTAAAGAAAATTTTATTGTTATCCATAAGTCAACTTCATTGTAACTTTATATCATAAAATAAAATATATACTTATATACTTGTGTAAGAATACTCTTCAATTTCTCAGAAGGACACACTGCCTAAAGTTATATGATCATGAGAAATACCAGTCCCAATTTCAAATACATCTTTGAAAGTAAATAAACAAAATTCAGTTAGTCACAATTCACTGAGTTGTTTTTTTAAATTTTGATTTACTATATACTTTGTGATACCTGAGAGAAAAATAAATGTTTTCAGAGCATGTCAGATGGTGAGTGTAGAGTAAGTTTACTCAGCAAGTCTTGCCCAGGAGATTAGAAAGATGGGCAGATGAAAACCAAAAATGAGCAGCATAACTAGCTTTCCTTTATCACAGTTTGATCTAATTTAGCTGCTTAGTGTATTTCTTAATCTGTGTATTGGAGTCTGCCGAATACGTAGTGTTCAGTCAGGAAAATCATAATCCCAGTTTGGTTCTTCTTTCTGTTTAACTTCTTAACTGTATTCTCTCCATAAATAATCAGAATGGATGCTGTCCCTCATCAGTAAAGTAACACATTTGTTTATATAATAAAACAAGTCTACATACAAATAGACCAGGTTCCTTAGCGGAGAGTATAACTCAGTGTAGTCAAAATAGTTTATCCTGTGTGGGGAAACAAACATCATGTGGTTTTACTCAAATGCAGCAGGTAAGAAACTAATAAAAGTGAAAATATATAAGAACCAAATTATTACTTGTTAGAAGAAGCAAGGAGGATACATAATTTCAATTGGAGTCAATTGCATGTTGATGAATGGAAATACACCTTCACAGTAAACATTATAATATAGATGAGGGCCTGGCAGTGGCACACCTGGTTGAGCTCACACATTATGATGCTCAAGGAAGCTCCTCCCCACCTGCAGGGGGGAAGCTTCACAAGCAGTAAGGTTGACCTACAGGTGTCTCCCTTTACCTCCCCCCTCTCTGTCTCCCCTTCCTCTCTTTCAGTTTCTCTCCATCCTATCTAATAAAGGAATAGGGGGAAAATGGCAGCTGGGAACAGTGGATTCATAGCACAGGCACCAAGCCCCAGTGATACCCTGGTATGTATGTATATATATATCACAGTACATATGCATCATATACATTATAAACCAGTGCTATTTCACTTTTCAAAGTATTTGAGCTCCTACAAATACAAGTAATTGCCACTACCTTAAAGCAATCAATGAAAGCACTAGTAATACAAATGCAGAATACAAAGTTCATCTCCCCTAGATTTGCTATCTCGCACACTCTCAATGACAAAATTGCATCAACAGGATTGCTTTGAAGGTAAAACAGAAGACTATTTTTCGCTTTTTATCCAGAGCTATGCACAAAAGTAGAAAAGGCATCTTCTTTGAAAGTAATAGGTATTCAACAACAGATTCCAATATGAAAAAATTTTAACAAAGTTAATATCAAAGTGTTTTGAATTAGAAGTTCAAATAGAAAGGAAAAATAGCTTTGTAGGCAGCTGGTTGAAGAACATGCTACACTATAGGTAATTTCACTTACAAGCATTTTTTGAGCTTCTAGGCTGTGCTAAGTGTATGGGCTATCTTATTAAAAATGACACAAATTTCATGATTTCTGCAGGAGACTATTGTTTCTAAACTATTAATGAGGTAATATGCACTATTCCCTATAGGGGCACAGAGACAATCTAGAGATAGCAGACTTACGGGACAGAATACTTCCCAGGAGGCTTAAAAATAAATTTGAAAGCCAATGGAAGAATGAAAATTACTCAACTGAGTTAAAACAAAACACAGATGTTGTGAACATTGATCAGCTCTGGCTTCTAGTAGTGCAGGGGATTGAGACTGGGACCTTACAGCCTCAGGCATGACAGTCTTTTTGCATTACTATGATGCTATCTACCCCTATCTGAAAAATGTTTACTAAAATGCATTCCACATAGAATGTGCTCAATAAACACAGTCTATAATCTTTATTGAAAGGAGCATATCAGGGGAAGGAAAAAGAAAGCAGGACAATATTGTCAATTTTATTTGTGACACAGTAAATTGTAACCCAGGTGAAATATTCAAATGCAATTGGAGAGCTAGAAAGTCTTTGCCAAATAAAGATACACGTTAGGTACTGCTCATCTGACATATTTCAAAGAATAAGACCTGGTATAGAGAAGATACTAATGTGATGAGAAGTGAAGATAGTTGAAAACACTAGCAAATCAATAAAAATGATCAAAGAAGGGTGTAATCTTTTGAATATTTGAAACCCACAGGAGACCAAAGTAATCCCATAAAGTATACACGTGAAGCATAAATATTTTCAAAGCATAAATATTTTCAAAAAATCTGACTATAACTGATCTCACACTGTTAATCTATAACAAAATGTCTCATTGTTACATGCAGATTTAACAGAAGCCGGGGTGAGCGATGAGAAACAACACAGTAACAACCTTCGTTCTACTGGGACTGACCAATGATCCTCATTTGCAAGTTGTGGTTTTCATCTTTCTCCTTCTCACCTACATGCTGAGCATAACTGGGAACCTGACTATCATCTCCATCATCTTGCTGGATTCCCATCTTAAAACTGCCATGTACTATTTCTTACAAAATTTCTCCTTTTTGGAGATATCATTCACATCTGCTTGCATCCCTAGATACTTATATAATATAGCAACAGGTGATAGTACCATTACTTACAATGCCTGTGCCAGCCAAGTATTTTTTACTGACTTCTTTGGTGTAACTGAATTTTTCCTGCTGGCTGCCATGTCCTATGACCGCTATGTGGCCATTTGCAAACCCCTGCACTATGTGACTATCATGAGTAGCATAGTTTGTAGAAGACTTGTCTTTTGTTGTTGGGTAGCTGGTCTATTTATTATAGCTCCCCCCCTTATCCTAGGTTTAAATCTGGTATTTTGTGATTCTAATATCATTGACCATTTTATCTGTGATGCATCTCCCCTTCTGAAAATCTCTTGCTCAGAAACTTGGTTCATGGAGCAGACTGTTATAATCTGTGCTGTGCTGACCCTCCTTATGACACTTCTGTGTGTGGTTCTGTCCTACATTTATATCATCAAGACCATTTTAAAATTCCCTTCTGCCCAGCAAAAGAAAAAAGCATTTTCCACTTGTTCTTCTCACATGATTGTGGTCTCCATAAGCTATGGCAGTTGCATCTTCATCTATATTAAACCTTCTGCAAAGGAATCAGTAGCTATTAACAAGGGTGTGACGGTGCTCACCACTTCCATAGCTCCAGCACTGAACCCCTTCATTTACACACTGAGGAACAAGCAAGTTAAACAAGCCTTTAGTAACTGGGTGAAAATAATCATGATGATTTCCAAGAAATGAAAGGAAAATGAAGTCAAATTCACAAGAATGATAAACTTGTCAAATCCTCTAATTAATCTAGGTTAATTTATTCAATATGTTTTCATTCTCCCTGGTCTAGTGACATGTTCCTTTCATACCTTGTTAAGTCCTTTCCAAACCAGGATTTAGGTAACATTTTTGATTCCTGAAACACCTGCAAATTGAGATAACCAGAAAGTAAAATTAAAGCAAAAGTTTATCTACAAATTGGGAAGAAAATCTGTTAATACATTTTACACTTTTAAGCAAAAGTGTAGTTGTCATTGTTTCCTCCAGTTCAAATATTTCAGAAGATTAATTCACTAATTCACTTAGCAATGTATACTGGATGCTTCTTTTAGTGAAGATGATGTTTTAGACATTGAAAACAGAATAAAGAACAAATTAAAAAACCTATAATATATATTATAACATTATCTATATTATAGGTTATAATATTATATATTATTATATTATAACCTACTATATAGATAAATTATATTTAAATTACGAAAGAACATCTATAACTAGAATTTAGAAATTACAAGAATTAAATATACATTCCATGATAATAATAAAAATTTAGCTATTATTTGTAAGCCTTTTACAAACCATACACAGTAATTTAAATAGAAGATGGTAAAAGTAAATAACTAAATAGCTATTTTAATATTTTGGTATTAAATATTGTCCATATATATATATATATACTTAGATACTAACAGAAGACATTTCTAAAATAGACAAACACATTCAAGAAACATGGTAAGGTAAAAGAAAGCAATAAGATAAAAATAGCTCAGTATGTGAGAATCTCTGAAAGAGTAGTTTTCAAAAGTATTTATTTTACTTTTGAAATTTACATTATATAAAACTATACATAAAGATATTTATTTTATACATATGACAAAAAATCTATGTTACAAAAACAATACATGTTTATACATTATCTCAAAAAAAATAATTTCCTCAAAAAAAATAATACATTTCCTCAAAAAAAAAAAAAACCTCAGAAATTATTTCTCCACCCACTTCAGTGTAGAAAATTTGAGCCTGCATTGATGCTTGTTCTTATGACTAGTTTTTCATTTTCTTCCTCTTTCTCTCTCTGAAAACACTGTTATTATGTTTCCTTATCTCTTTTCCTTCTGAATTTCAGATCCTTTTGGATCCTCAAAAATCATATGTATATTGACCCAACAGAGTAATTTCTATATGCGTATAATATAATGAAATCAGGATCTCAAAAAGAAAAAAATTTCCACTTGAAAACTTATTGCAGAAATATTCACAATAACAACAAGGTGCAAACAACCTAAATGCCACTTGACTTGTGAATGAATTAAGAAAATTTGTTATAGATGCCAAATGTGATACCATTCCATTTTTCAGAAGAAGAAAATCCACAGTATACAACATTCTGGCATTAGTGACATTATTTTAAATTGAATAAGCTCAAAAAATAAGTATTTCATGATTCCATTTACATCATGTAACAGAAATAGTCAAATTCATAGAAACAAAGATCAGAATTGTGGTTACCTGGAGCTGGAAGAAGGGAGAAATGAGAAATTAATAGTAAGCAGAAATAAAGTTTTAATTATTGTGAATGACCTATTGCAGGCTTTTTTACACAACTGTGCATATAATAAGCAATAATATGAAGTACACTTACAAGTTTTATAGTAGTTCATTCTTTTTTAATATTCATTTATTATTTATTCCCTTTTGTTGCCCTTGTTATTTTATTGTTGTAGCTATAATTGATGTCGTTGCTGTTGGATAGGGCAGAGAGAAATGGAGAGAGGAGGGGAAGACAGAGGGGGGAGAGAAAGAGCCACCTGCAGACCTACTTCACCACTTGTGAAGTGACTCCCCTGCAGGCGGGGAGCTGGCGGCTCAAAACAGGATCCTTATGCTGGTCCTTGGCTTTGCACCACATGCGCTTAACCAGCTGTGTTACCACCCAACTCCCAGTAGTTCATTCTTAGAACATCCAATCCATGACTAAGCTACACTAGAAAATTTCATTCATTCATTCATTCATTCATTCATTCATTCGACAAATAGTTATTGCATATTCCACTAACAAGGCATCATTCTGGGTCCTATAGACACACTGGTGAACATGTCACATTGATGGGCATGTTATTACTTTAGAACTCTCACAACTACTTCTTTATGAACTACAAGAGGGCAGGGAGGGATAGAATCTGGAGGGGAAGGAGCAGTGGGCATGAAGGTCAGCCAAACTTTTGGTTTTATCTATTTATTTATTTATTTATGAGATATGGAAATAAGAGAAAGTAAGTCAGCATTATTCTGGAATAAGCAATTCTGGGGTTTCAATTCTGGAACTTCTTTTTTTTAAAATTTTTATTTGTAAAATGGAAATATTGACCAGACCATAGAATGAGATGGGTACAATTCCACACAATTCCCACCATCAGAACTCCATATCTCATTCCCTCCCTTGATAGCTTGCCTATTCTTTATTTGAAACTTATTCTTAAGGGGCCTCCTCAACCCACTGTGCCACCTCTCAAAGCCACAGAATTTTGATTCTTAATCCAAGCTTTATGCAGAGAGTTCTAGAACTTACTTAAACAGAAAAGACCCTGGGTGGTCAAAGCTCATTGCCTTTTGCCATATGACAACCTACTGTATATCCTCTGAGCAGTGCTACCTTGGGGAGGTGTGACTTGTCAGAAGTTAATATAATAACTTTATTCCCAAAGGTTGGAGAAATACAAATGAAACAGGTCCTGGATTCAACTGCTATTTCTCACTTGTTCTATCTTAAAGATGTCAGTTCTTGGCTCAAAACTTCCTTTTTCTTTTTTTAATTTGGGGAATAATGGTTTACAGAAAAGTACGGTTATTGGTATGTGTGTAAAAGTTCTCAGTTTTTTGCAAAACACCCCCCACATACCTAGGTCCTCCTTCACCACCACAGACTAGTACCTAAAAGCCAACCCCTCCCCAGGCCTATACTTTGGTCCAGTACACCAAACACAGTCCAGTCTGCAATGTGTTTCCACTTCTGTCCTTAGTTATCAGCTTATGTCTATGAGTGAGATCATCCATATTCACTCTTCTCTCACTTAACATGATTCCACCCAAGGTGAGGTGAAGGAGGTGAATTAATTATTCTTAAGTTGAGTAGTATTCCACCGTGTATATATACCACAACTTACTTAGCCACTCATCTGTTGGAAGACACTTGGGTTGGTTTCAGGTTTGAGTTATTATAAATTGTGCTGCTATGAACATAGGAATACACATATCCGTTTGGATGAGTGTGTTTGATTCTTTAGGATATATCCCCAGGAGATAAATTGCTGGGCCATAGGGTACTTCCATTTCTAGACTTTTGAGAGTTCTCCAGACTGTTTTCTGCAGGTTTTTTTTTTTGATTGATTGATTGATTTAATAATGAAGGACAAGACTACAGTACAAGAGGGGCACAATTCCCACCACCAGAGTTCCATATTCCATCCCCTCTGTTGGAAACCTTCCCACTCTATCCTTCAGGGAGTAAGGACCCAGGATCATTATGGGGTGCAGAAGGTGGGAGGTCTGGCATCTGCAATTTTCCCTCCACTGGATTTGACTTCTTCTCTTCCAATCTGTATCCCTTTAATTCCACTGGGCCTATTCACATTTCAACCAGCAGTTCAGGTTTCCTTAGCCCCTACACCCTCCCCAACATTTGTTGTTGCTATTTGCTAGACAGGGCTGCCCACTATCACCATTACTATTCATCATTGTATTGTAACTTCTTCCCCCCCCCCCCTCCAGGGTTATTGCTGGGCTCGGTGCCTGCACCATGAATCCATCGCTCCTGGAGGCCATTTTTCCCCCTTTTTGTTGCCCTTGTTGTAGCTTCGTTGTGGTTATTATTATTGCCCTTGTTGACGCAATTCGTTGTTGGATAGGACAGAGAGAAATGGAGAGAGGAGGGGAAGACAGAGAAGGGGAGAAAGATAGACACCTGCAGACCTGCTTCACCGCCTGTGAAGCGACTCCCCTGCAGGTGGGGAGCCGGGGGCTCGAACTGGGATCCTTACGCCGGTCCCTGCGCTTTGCGCCACATGCGCTTAACCCACTGCGCCACCGCCCGAACCCCGTGTTGTAACTTCTTATGATAGCAATAAGCCAAGAGAAAAGAATTAAAGGGATTCATATTGGGATAGAAGAAGTCAAACTGTCACCATTTGTAGATGATATAATAGTACACATATAAAAACCTAAGGAATCCAGCAGGAAGCTCCTGGAAATTACCAGACAATATAGTAAGGTTACAAAATTAACATAGCAAAAGATGGTCACATACACTTACACAAACACTCGGTTAGAAGAAGAAAGCCAGAATTCAGTCCCATTCACTATAGCAGCAAAAACAATAAAACGTCTACAATTAACCTAGCAAAAGAAGTGAAAGACTTGTAAACTGAAAATTATGAATGACTATTCAAGGAAATAGAAAAAGATGCAGAGCAGTGAAACATGCTAATTATGTTCTTAGCCGTATGCCAATTACATCCCAAAATCCTATTCACATGCAGGTTCACAACATATATGTACCACAACTTTCTTAACCACTTATCTGTTCTTAGGAATTGGGCTGTTTCCCTATTTGGGCTATTACATTACAAATAGTGCTATTATGAACACAAGTGTACATAGATTTTTTTTTTTTTTTGGATAAGTGTTTTTGTTTTCTTGGGATAGATCTCTAGAGAGGGAATAAGGGAATGGCTGCTGTGCAGATGGTCCAGATTGTTTTCCACAAGGACTGAACAATTTACACTGCCACCAACAGTGTAGAGATGTTCCCCCACACCCTCAGCAATACTTGCACAGGAGAGCTGGGTTATACACTGCTATGGATTATAATACTATTTTTAAGAATTGTTTCAGTATAAGTTCAAATGGGAGAACTGTTAAGTTTTGATTTATCAATTATTTTATCTCTTTAACATTTTTATGGGGATTAATGGTTTACAATATCAACTTTTTTTTCCTTTTTTAAAAATTTCTTTATTGGGGTATTAATGGTTTACAGCTGACGGTAAATACAATACTTTGTACATGCAAAGTATCAACTTTTCTTAATAGATGCAATAATCTTAGAAGTGTATCAGAACTACAGATAATCATGTAACAGAAGTTAATTGCATAGCTATTAATTATCAGAATGCTATCTTTCTGAATGAGAGCTTTGGTATTTTCCTGGTAGAACTTTTCAATCAGTAGGAATTAGCACCCTGGATCTCTTCTCAGTTTTGTCATCTGATGGCCTCCATTGTACATGTAGATACCTAGTTCTTGACATTCTATAATGAGGATATTAGTGATACTATACTGCATTTCTTTTTCCACTCCATGGGTTTTCTGTTCTTTTAATAATAGATAATTCAAGAGTTGGAAAATACTGTACCATTATTATATCTAATACATCTGAAAGATATGTCACAGCTGCTAATTTCAGATTAACTTCTTATATTTGTTAAAGCACTAGAAACTTCCTGATTTATACTCCTTGCACACAACTCTCATATCTTCATTTAATCTCATACATCATTCCATCCAATGTTTCTTTAGTTCTTAAAGTACAACTCTCCTTGCATTGGATTTAATGTGCTAAAAGCATTATTTCTACATCAATTTGCTTGAAGCATGCCACAACACATGATAATCTGAGTAACTTTTCAGTCATCTGAATAATAATTTTCAGAATGATTTTGTTAAGGGTAGTAAAGATAATGTATTTTTACATTATTAGCCTGAGATAATAAATTATTAGAAATAAAACCAATATGATCATGGCCTATCAATTTTTCTTCCTCACATCTTATTCCAATCTGCTATAAAAGCTGTATTTACTGTATATTAGTGTCTTTTGATCATTAATCCCATGGGAAAGTTTCATTTGTGTTGTTTTGTTTCTTTGTGTTTCACCATGGAATCCCTTGAGCATCTAATTAATTAAATAATAAAAGAACACTCACAGATTGAACATGTTAATTTAACAAAGAAATGACTCCTTTCTTGGAGGAGATGTCAGCATTTTTTATGATATTCTGAGGCATTTTTTTATTTCTAGATGTAAAAAATAAGGCATTTTGCATTAATAAAATATATACTATCATTTGGTTAGAGTCACCATAAGTGCTAAGGAATTCATCTTAATATGAGTAAGTTAAATGTAGCAGTTTATACTATACACATATGAAATTTAGTCTAAATTCAAGCTTATATTTAATATAATGGTAGATAGTGGAAATTTTACTGAAGAACAGATTACACTAACTTTCTCGTGAGTTGAAACGTAAAAATTATTTTTCATTTGTTTCTTATAATAATATTTTCTAGACTGAGTGAATTCATAATCTACTACTAGATGTTTTCCCCTCATTTTCACCTATAGAGGAAAATACAGTAAAATATAGAAACTAAGGTAAGTTCCTTAGAGTATGGAACTTTCATTTTTAATTATAAATTTGTGATCTTGTAGAAATCCAAGGCAGATAGTTATAAGAAGTTAGATTTTTCTTTTTAGTAATTTTAGATAATTTTGCTGTGAAACTATAAAATGTACAAAGGGTACACTCTTATAAAATGTGCGTAACTATCCTCATATTATTGACTCCATAAATTTAATTTAGCAAAGGATACAATGAAAGAAGACTAGTAAAATGTTAATCTCTAGACATATTTAATCTGTGACCATCAAATTTCACTTAGAAATCTCTTTCAGTTTGATTATGACTTCCTAGTGAATTATTTTTCTATTCATCAGTTTAAAAATATGACTGTATAAGAAAATGCTGGTGAAAAGAAATAATATGTAAACAAGATTTTTTTCTTTTAGCAGTGAATAAACATAAGATTACTCTAGACAGAGACAGTATCATAAATGACTCTAAATCCTTTCTCACTTAATTCTGTAAATTACTGAGATATTAGACAAACAGTCTCAAGTCCAAGTTTATTAAATCAGATTAGGAATAAATTACCAAGGAAGCAATATGTACTTGTTCTGAGCAAGCATACATTTTTGGCAGAAAAGAAGTAAAGTAAAATTGTTAGGTAATTTTATTCATAGGTACATAGTAGATTTTAAAATACAATTAAAAAGTCATATTTTAAATTAACAAAGGAAAGAATGGCATCACTAAGAGTTCAAATTTCACAGAAAAGGTAACTCTAAAAAGAAGAATCATTTGTAACTATTTATAATTTGAATTTTATTAATTTTGATTTTGGTTTTTGTCTCTTAGAGACTATGTTAGTGGCAAACTCCATATTGAAATAGCCCACTGGTACATATATGACCAACACAAAACACTGAAAAAGTAGGAGGAAGACGAGGAAATAGAGGGGAGCAGCAGCAGAATTTGCTATATGTTTCAACATTGTAGCCAATTTATATAATCAGTCTATGCAGTCTGAAATCACGATATAAAGCAAACAAAGGTTTGTATCTTTTTAATTCTGCAATGATTTCTATTTGCTATAATCTAAAATTATTTTTACCCTTAAAATATTGTCAACTATTTTAAGTGTGATCTTAAAGGTAAAATTTAGATAGTAGCTCATTTCTATAGAAAGGATTCAATTTTATATACAAAAAAAAATAATAATCGGTCTTAGTTCTTTTAACTCTATAATGCTGTGAACATGTTCTATGATTTTTAACATCATATAAACTTTCTAATTTGCCATACAATTTCATGGACTTAAATTATGTTTTTATTGATATCATTCATGAAGCAGTACTGAAAACAATAGTAGCCTTCAGCTTACTGTGTCATATTATATGTACTTTCTTTTATATATATATATATATATATATATGTACTTTCTTAAGAAAAAGTGTGATTCCTACAAAATGTCCATAGAATTTCAGTGAATTGATGAAAATTCTGATATTTGTCTATGTATTCAACGACCTTGTAGTGAATATTCAGTGTGATAATGTTAAACAAGAGCAAAGTTATTTTTAAACACAAAGTTGTGTTTAGAAGGCTTTTACTATTCATGTGATTTCAGTTACTCTATTTTAAACATAGATTGCATGAATAGTATCTGTGTTTGATAGATGCATCTCCTGCTAGCATAGTTAAGTAAATTTGGGACAATTGTGCTATGGAGGAAAAAGGGGGAAATTAATTCCCAAAGAAATTACTAATACAAAACATTACAATTGAACTATAAACTTGCACACTTAATAAATGCAAATGCCTATACTTTACCTAAGTACTGCCTCAAGCACTTATCTTTGTCTTCACCAATTTTCTAGGATTTGATATATATCCCAGACTAATTCTTTAATGTCCTTCATTCCCATTGCTAGAAGTGGAGGTATTAGTACTCTACTGTCAAGGAGGTTACTGAAGATACTAATGAAAAAAAAAATGTAAGGAAATCTCTAAAGATAATATCAAGCACATTGTTGGTCAGTAATTACTAGCTTTTCTTTCACCATCTTTCTATCAAACATTAATTCAATCTAATAGATGATTATAATTCTTCTAACTCTTTTTTGTTTAATCCCCCCCCCCCCCCGAGCTTCAAGCCCACTTCTGGCTGACTAATTTTTTCCCTTTCAATCACAGAGTAAAACAGAAGGAGTCAGAGCAGAAGAAAGATACAGAGAGAAAAGGAAAGACGCCACATCATCCCACCACTCATGAATTTTCCTCCATGCATGGCATGCCATGTGGTGTCAGGTGCTCAAATGTCATTTGTTGTGCATGGTGAAGTGTACTTTCTCCAGTGAGTTATCTTGGCAAAAACCATAAGAGAGAAATGAGGAATCATTCAATGTGGACAGAGTTCATTCTTTTGGGTCTGACAGATGACCCTAAGATGCAAATTGTAATTTTTGTCTTTCTCTTTTTGACCTACATGTTGAGTGTGACAGGAAACCTAACCATCATCATACTCACTCTGCTGGATTCCCACCTTAAGACACCCATGTATTTCTTCCTACGGAATTTCTCCTTTTTAGAAGTGTCCTTCACATCTGTATGTATTCCAAGGTTCTTAGTGAGCCTTGTGACAAAGGAGAGAACTATTTCCTATATGAGTTGCATGACTCAGCTGTTTTTCTTTATTTTCTTGGGAGTAACTGAATTTTATCTTCTAGCTGCTATGTCCTATGATCGTTACGTGGCCATATGTAAACCCCTGCATTATACCACCATCATGAGCAACAGAGTTTGCTACCAGCTTGTTCTCAGCTCTTGGGTAACTGCATTCCTGATTATCTTTCCTCCAGTGATCATGGGACTCAAGTTGGAATTCTGTGATTCCAATACCATTGATCATTTCATTTGTGATTCTTCTCCCATCTTGCAGATTTCATGTTCAGACACACATTTCCTGGAGCTGATGTCTTTTATGCTGGCAGTGGTAACATTAATGGTCACACTATTGTTAGTGATTCTCTCCTATGGCTACATCATCAAGACAATTCTTAAATTTCCTTCTGCTCAACAAAGGTCCAAAGCCTTTTCGACCTGTTCTTCCCATATGATTGTAGTCTCCATCTCTTATGGTAGCTGCATCTTCATGTACATAAAACCATCAGCAAATGACAGAGTAACTTTAAGCAAAGGAGTGGCCGTGCTCAATACTTCAGTTGCCCCTTTATTAAATCCTTTCATTTATACCCTAAGAAACCAGCAAGTGAAGCAGGCTTTTAAGAACATGGTCCAGAAAGTTTTATTTTCATCAAACAAATGATTGCATTCTAGAAAGTATAATAAAATTAAATGTTTTATATTGGTTTACTGTATAAATCTATACATATTTTCATATTAGATGTATCTCTCCTTTTTTGTCTTCATGCCCTTCTGTCTAGATCTATTCTACAAGCTTGTTTTTTTTTTAACAGTTTAAGAAACTTTTTATTTTGGGAGTCGGGCTGTAGCGCAGCGGGTTAAGCGCAGGTGGCGCAAAGCACAAGGACCGGCATAAGGATCCCGGTTTGAACCCCGGCTCCCCACCTGCAGGGGAGTCACTGCACAGGCGGTGAAGCAGGTCTGCTGGTGTCTATCTCTCCTCCTCTCTGTCTTCCCCTCCTCTCTCCATTTCTTTCTGTCCTATCCAACAACGACAACAACAATAATAACTACAACAATAAGACAACAAGGGCAACAAAAGGGAATAAATAAATAAAATAAATATTCAAAAAAAAAGAAACTTTTTATTTTATTTTATTTTATTTGCCTCCAGGGCTATTGCTAGGGCTCGGTGCCTGCACTACAAATCTACTGCTCCTGGAGGCTATTTTTTCCCATTTTATGGCCCATGTTGTTGTTGTTATTGTTATTGTTGACAATGATGTTGTTGCTGGATAGGACAGAGAGAAATCAAGATTGGAGGGGAAGGCAAAGAAAGGGAGAGAAAGCCACCTGCAGACCTGCTTCACCACTTATGAAGAGAAACCCCTGCAGATAGGGAGCCGGGGGGCTCCAACCGGGATCCTTACCCCAGTCCTTGCGCTTTGCGCCATGTGTGGTACCAACTGACCCCCAAGAAATGTTTGATTTTCACTGCAGTTTATTTCACACATCATAGATACACAGCTGATATATTTAGCAACTGGGGAGATCTCTTGTAAGTTTAGTGTTTGAGTGTCTCATGTGATATCGCAGATTCAAGACCAACACTGCATGTTCCCCCAACAGAGCAGTGCTTTGGTCACATTCTTTCTCTTATAAAAGAAATAAATAAATTATTTTTAACAAAAACTTAAAATGAAAGTATAAGAAGTTGGAAAAGAAAAGAACAAAAAGTGGTTGAAGCACAGAACTTTGGTGAAGGGTACACTATGTGTGAGTACAAAAACGCTCCTGAAGTCTTGTAATCTTTTCATAACACTGTTAAATCACTTGTAAATTGAAGTCAAAAGCTGTTAATGGTATTCTGTATGACTTTGCAAGTTAAATGCCTTTCCAGACACTGGTAAGTAAATGGGATGTTTGTAGCAAGAACCTTATTTTAAAACAGAAATGACTATTCGAAACAAGTCACAACATCAAGGAACTACTTCAGTAATAGGCATGGCATTCCTAAAGCAATAGGCATCTGAATATAATCTTTCCTAAGTGTTATTCTTAATGTGTAAGGAGAATGAATAGATACTAAAGCAAATCAAAGTAATGTATCATCTATGATCATTTTATCAAATAGCAAATATGATAAGAATGCATCTTGATCATTATACATGTGATTCATTTTTTAAAAGGGTGAATCAAATACTCTGATCAAAACTGAAAATGCACGGTTCTCTGTTTTGTATCTTTGTGGCTCTGGAGTTTTTCATATGCATGATTTCACCCATCCTGGGAAGACTTTATCACTCTTTTTATTTTAAAGTGAGATGGAGAGACACCATACATAGCAAGCCAGTTTCCCTCAACGCTTTGTCCCTCCCATGTGGTGAGGGCTAGGACTCGGGTCACCCTTACTTCAAGGCATATGCTCAGCTAGGTCAGTTATCCTCTGCTCAGCCTGAATTCTTATTTAAATTACTGCTTTGAAATTCTGACAGTATGCCCAGTCTCTCAGTGAAATGAGTATAAGAAATGGTTTCCGAGGAATATGAAATAGTTCACTAAGCGCCAGCATCACACAGGAACACCGTGGACAGCCATAGGTTGATGGTAAACAGTGTCCTAGTGTCTCTCCTGTCTCTATGTCTATCTCTCTCTCCTCTTAACTTAAAAAAAATAATGAGGGGGGAAGATGGCGGACTGAGAAACTGCTAACAGCGTGTTCTCTAATCACATCTTCTAGAAACGGTAGGATTTTCTGCCTTTAGCAGGCCTGTCAATAAGGGATGACACCAAAGAGGTGATTATAATTTAATTTGGGTTAAGAATTAGAGTAAAGGTGACACGGACTAGCGGGGCTCCAGACTTCCCAGGCGGCGCCAGGCAAGGCGAGTGCGCCCGGCATTGTCCTCCGCCCGGGAAGGCGGCTCCTCCACCAGTTGCAGGGCGCGTCGGGCAGAGGACCCGGAGAGAGCACTTTAGCTCGGGGGCTTTCTCTTGGGAGTCTCTAGGGACCACGACGACCCTGAGGGTGGATCCAAAGACTTCTTGAGTATAGCTCTCATTGGATCAAAAGACTTGGAGCTAGTTTTCATTTTCAAGAAATCCTTTAAAAAAGTCTGGAGGGGGGGTTTCCCGGAAGATGGCGGACGGAGAAGCTGCTAGCCTCTGAGCTCCAAACGCACTCCCCTAGAGACTATAGGATTTTCTGCCTTTAGCAGGCCAGCCAATAAGGTGTACTTAGACACCAAGGAGGTGACTATAACTTAATTTGGGTTAAGAATTAGAGTAGGGAAAAACATTCTTTTTTCTTCCTTTTAATTTTCAAGCATACATCTTTCCCGCCGCCCCCCCCCCCATAAGCAGTCCCTGGGACCAGCTCCTAGCAGGATACCCCATACCACCAAACAGGGTTTGTTTGTTTTTTTAATTCACTGATACACATTTGGGAAGTTCTTTGCACTGCTCTTTAATTACAAATCTTCTTCTTATCTTCTCCCTTTTCTCTCTCTTATCTCTCTCTCTCTCTTTTTTTTTTTTTTAATCTTGTCATACACTTCTTCTTTCCTCTAGCCTTTCTGAATTTGTGAATTACTTTGGGGAAGAAATCTGACTCAGAGTGGACTCTCTATGTGTGTTTCTCTGCTCTAGTTCCCTTTCCCCTCTTGTTACCCCTAGAATATACACTGGATAGTGGATTTGCATAACTGTCTATTCTTGCTATCCTCTCTTTCTTTTCTCTTTCTTCACTGGGATTTGGTTACTATTTTTTCACGGACTGGAGAAATTTTTTGGCTAACTGGTAACGATTAAACTACTTCAATACTTACTTCAGTTGCTACTGTAATTCCGGAGGTTGGTGAGTGCAATTGTCATAAAGGTATTTAGTACAGTGTTACTTGTACTCAAGAAACAACAACTGAGGAACAACAGAGCATAAAAAAAGAGAGAAACACATAAATAAAAAAATGGGTAGATTAAAAACAAATAAAACTGCTACCCCAATGAATGAAGACAAAAGCCCAGAAGAAACTACAAATCAGTCAGAAGTAACCATAGATAAGAAAAGTATGCAAGCAATAATAAACTTATTAATCACAGAAATGAAAACAACATTGGAGGAAAGGAATGGCAGTATTAGGGAAACAACAGTTGAGACCCACAAGGAAAATAATGATTATCTTGAGGCGAAAGCTGAAATAGCTGTAATGAAGAAAGAAGCTGAGGCAAGGGAGAGCAGACTATCAGAAGCAGAAAACAGAATTAGTCAGACAGAGGATGAGTTAGAGAAAACTAAGAAA
Organism: Erinaceus europaeus; assembly: GCF_950295315.1. Taxonomy (NCBI): domain Eukaryota; kingdom Metazoa; phylum Chordata; class Mammalia; order Eulipotyphla; family Erinaceidae; genus Erinaceus; species Erinaceus europaeus. Next base: position 109,003,878 of record NC_080168.1, on the reverse strand, counting down.
GAGGTGAAAGAGCTTAAAAAGAGATTGAGAGACACTGAAAACAACAACAGAGACATATGGGATGATATCAAAAGAAGTAACATTCGTATAATTGGCCTGCCAGAGGAAGAAAGAGAGGAAGGGGAAGCAAACATTCTAGAGGAAATAATACAAGAAAACTTCCCAGACCTGAATAACAGAAAGGATATCAAGGTTCAAGAGGCCCAGAGAGTACCAAACAGAATCAACCCAGACTTGAAGACACCAAGACACATCATAGTCACAATAAGAAGAAGTAAGGATAAAGAAAGGATCCTAAAGGCTGCAAGAGAGAAACAAAAAGTCACATACAAGGGCAAAACCATAAGATTATCTGCAGATTTCTCCACTCAAACTCTAAAAGCCAGAAGGGAGTGGCAAGATATCTATCGAGCCCTGAATGAAAAAGGGTTTCAACCAAGGATAATATATCCTGCTAGACTTTCATTCAAGCTAGATGGAGGGATCAAAACCTTCTTAGACAAACAACAGTTAAAGGAGGCAACCATCACCAAGCCGGCCCTGAAAGAGGTACTAAAAGACCTCTTATAAACAAGAACATCACTATAATACTTCCAATATATCAGAGAAAACAAATTGTTTTTTAGAACAATGGCACTACAATACATTAAATCCATAATATCAATAAATGTCAATGGCTTAGACTCACCCATCAAAAGGCACAGGGTGGGGGGATGGATCAGAAAACATAACCCAACCATATGCTGCTTGCAAGAATCCCATCTGTCACAACAAGATAAACACAGACTTAAAGTGAAAGGATGGAAAACTATCATACAGGCTAATGGTCCACAAAAAAGGGCAGGAACAGCCATTCTCATCTCAGACACGATAGATTTTAAATTAAATAAAGTAATAAAAGATAGGCAAGGACATTACATAATGATTAGAGGATCAATCAGCCAAGAAGACTTAACAATTATTAACATCTATGCACCCAACGAGGGACCATCTAAATACATTAAGCATCTACTGAAAGAATTTCAAAAATACATCAATAGTAATACAATAATAGTGGGAGACTTCAATACCCCACTCTCACACTTAGACAGATCAACAAAGCAGAGAACCAATAAAGATACAAGAGAATTGAATAAAGAGATTGACAGACTAGACCTCTTGGACATTTTCAGACTCCTCCACCCCAAAAAACTGGAATACACCTTCTTTTCAAATCCACATAACACATACTCAAGGATAGACCACATGTTAGGCCACAAAGACAGCATCAGTAAATTCAAGAGCATTTAAATCATCCCAAGTATCTTCTCAGACCACAGTGGAGTAACACTAACATTTAACAACAAATGGAAAATTATGAAAAGACATAGAATTTGGAAACTAAACAACATACTCCTTAAGAACCACTGGGTCAGAGACTCACTCAAGCAGGAAATTCAAATGTTCCTGGAAACTAATGAAAATGAAGACACAACCTATCAAAATATTTGGGACACAGCTAAAGCAGTACTGAGAGGGAAACTTATAGCCATACAATCACATATTAAACACCAAGAAGAAGCCCAAATAAATGACCTTACTGCACACCTCAAGGACTTAGAGGAAGAGGAACAAAGGAACCCTAAAGCAACCAGAAGGACAGAAATCACTAAAGTTAGAGCAGAAATAAACAACATCAAAAATAAAAGAACCATACAAAAGATCACTGAAGCCAAATGTTGGTTCTTTGAAAGTGTATGACAAGATTACACCTCAAGGACATCTTTGATGAATCAAACCCAACTGCAAGGAAGACTAAAGCAGAAACAAACCAATGGGACTACATCAAATGGAAAAGCTTCTGTACATCCAAAGAAACTATTAAACAAACAGAGAGACCCCTCACAGAATGGGAGAAGATCTTCACATGCCAGACATCAGACAAGAAACTAATCACCAAAATATATAAAGAGCTCAGCAAACTTAGCCGCAAAAAAGCAAATGACCCCATCCAAAAATGGGCAGAGGAAATGAACAAAACACCACAGAGGAGATCCAAAAGGCTAACAAACATATGAAAAACTGCTCTAGGTCACTGATTGTCAGAGAAATGCAAATTAAGACAACACTAAGATACCACCTCACTCCTGTAAGAATGGCATACATCAAAAAGGACAGCAGCAACAAATGCTGGAGAGGATGTGGGGACAGAGGAACCCTTTTACATTGCTGGTGGGAATGTAAATTGGTACAGCCTCTGTGGAGAGCAGTCTGGAAAACTCTCAGAAGGCTAGACATGGACCTTCCATATGACCCAGTAATTCCTCTCCTGGGGTTATACCCCAAGGACTCCATAACACCCAACCAAAAAGAGGTGTGTACTCCTATGTTCATAGCAGCAGAATTCATAATAGCTAAAACCTGGAAGCAACCCAGGTGCCCAACACCAGATGAGTGGCTGAGAAAGCTGTGGTATATATACACAATGGAATACTATGCAGCTATCAAAAACAATGAACCCACCTTCTCTGACCCATCTTGGACAGAGCTAGAAGGAATTATGTTAAGTGAACTAAATCAGAAAGATAAAGATGAGTATGGGATGATCCCACTCATCAACAGAAGTTGACTAAGAAGATCTGAAAGGGAAACTAAAAGCAGGACCTGATCAAATTGTAAGTAGTGCACCAAAGTAAAAACCCAGTGGTGAGGGGTAGACATGTAGCTTCCTGGGCTAGTGGGGGGTGGGAGTGGGCGGGAGGGATGGGTCACAGTCTTTTGGTGGTGGGAATGGTGTTTATGTACACTCCTAGCAAAATGTAGACATATAAATCAGTAGTTAATTAATATGAGAGGGGGAAATCAATTGTATGTCTCAAAGTTTCTCAAAGGACAAACTGAATCTTTTTAATATATAGGCTATGTATTTGGTATGCGGACTCTCTCAAAAGCCTAGACCAAGTAGATTAGAAGGATCCAATAGCACAGCTATATACAAGATACTGGATACTGTACCGCAAACCATAACAAAGGGACTTTTCAAAGTTAACCCAATTAACAAATAATGTGATGATAATATTAACTATTGATTGTCTTTTTGAACCCTAAGAAAGCAGGAACCTCACATCTTCACTATAGAGCCCCTACATCCCCCAGTCCTGGAACCCTTGGATAGGGCCCACTTTCCCGTATGCATCTCCCAATCCAAACCAAATAATATTGCATCCGCCGATCACAACCTAACCAAAGCAACGATTGCCACCTCAACATGCTTCACCTCAGGCTGTATCCAGAGACTTCACGTGTGGAATGACAACCCTTCAGCTTCATTACTCGGGTGAGACCTTTCCTTTTATAGTACACTCTAATTTCATCTCAGGTAGTTCACTTTCTAACAAAGTCCCATAACCTAGATATACACCAGTTTCTGTGAGAGAGAGCTTATGTGCACACGTATCCATAAACTACTGCAAAATATATACCTGAAAGCAGAAGTACACTAGAGTTTGCAGTGAGTACCTCCCTAACACTTCCTCTCCACTATTCCAAGCTTGGGATCCATGATTGCTCAACAAATTGTTTGGCCTCATATGTTAACTCTCTTTTCAATCACCAGGTTCCAGATGCCACCAGGATGCTGGCTAGGCTTCCCTGGATTGAAGACCCCACCAATGTGTCCTGGAGCTCAGCTTCCCCAGAGACACACCTTACTAGGGAAAGAGAGAGGCAGACTGGGAGTATGGACTGACCAGTCAACGCCCATGTTCAGCGGGGAAGCAATTACAGAAGCCAGACCTTCTACCTTCTGCAACCCTCAACGACCCTGGGTCCATGCTCCCAGAGGGCTAGAGAATGGGAAAGCTATCATGGGAGGGGGTGGGTTATGGGGGTTGGGTGGTGGGAATTGTGTGGAGTTGTACCCCTCCTACCTTATGTTTTTGTTCATTAATCCTTTCTTAAATAATTTTTTTTTGAAAAAAGAAATAAACAAGTAAATAAATGGCAAAAAAAAATAATGAAAAGTTTGATTGAGGATCCTTCAACACTATTCAGCTGCATACTAAATACATGCAGGAGACTCTGGGTTCATTCGCCTGTGCTGTTTTTAAAATTGAATAAATAGGAGTCAGGCAGGTTCACACCTAGGAGAGTACACATGTTGCCATCTCTAAAGACTCAGGTTCAAGTCTCCAGTCAGCAGAGGGGAAGCTTCAACTGCAGTGAAGTGGTATTGTCTCTCTCTCTCTCTCTCTCAATCCCTGCTCCCCTCTCAATTTTTCTATCTCTATCAAAAAGAAAGAAGGAAAGGAGAAAGGGAAGGAGGAAGGTAGAGGGGTGGCCACCAGGCCAGTGGATTCCTTTGTGGAACAAAGCCATAGTGATAACCATGGTGGCAATAAAATAAATAAAAGAAGGACATTTGGAAGTAGGAATAGGTGGAGATGTGACTTAAAAGGAAGAGAAGGGTGGATGGGTGGTGGCACACCTGTGAGCACACATGTTATAATGTGCTAGGACACGGGTCCCAACCCCCAGCCCCCATCTGCAGGGGGAAAGCTTTGCGAATGGTGAAGCAGTGTTGCAGGTGTCTCTCTGTCTCTCACTCTATCACTCCCTTCCATCACAATTTTTGGATCTCTATCCAATAAATAAGTAAATAAAATAATTTTTAAAAATTTAATTTTTAAAAAATTAAAAGAGAAAGGAAGAAAAGGTAGAAAATATATATGCAGGAGACCAGGTCATCCTGATCTATGGATAGAAATGGTGGAAAAGCTCTTAAAACAGCATTCTGAAACAAATCTCAGAGTAGTACATGCTGCACAGCTTTCAGAGGCGAGCCTCCATGGTGCTATGTGTTGTGAAACAGCTTTCTGAAAAAAACCTTACTGTACTTACTACATGCTGTGAGACCACCCCTAGCTGCTCCTGACCTTTTCCCAGTGGAGATTGGAGGAAGAGACTAAAGCATACAGAAAAGACAATTACATAATTGGGTGATGGATCCAGATTCATGCGGAAGTGGGCCAAACATTGCTATATAAAAATGTTCCAATAAATGTGCTTGGAGTTCCATTCCCTGAGTGGTTCCAAAGTTCCTTGTCTAAGTCTCTCATTTCCCTCACCTTCTTTGGACCCTAAGGTGCTGGACTTCATATATATCATCCCATACCTATGAACTTGGGAGAATTACTGCAGTTTCCAATGGAGGGAATGGGGGACAGAACTTTGGTGATAGGAACAGTGTGGAATTATACCTCTATTATCTCAATAACTTTGTAAATCAATATTAAATCATAAATAAAGTTCAATAACATTAGAAAAAAATAAATGATAAATAAATGAAAGAATGAGTAAATAAATATTTTTTCCTTTATTTTTTCTAACTATACCACTACTCAGCCCTGGCTTTTGGTAGTGCAGGGGCTTGAACCAAGGAATTCAGAATCCAAGGTATGAAACTCTTTTTGCATAACCACTATGCTATCATCCCAGCCCTAACATATTATTATTAAAAAATTATTTATTGTCACATTATTTATTACCAAATTAATAATTTATTGTCAAATTATTAAAATTAATTTATTGATCTTTCTTGTTCTTTTTCTATTTTGGGCAGTGGATTCGTGGTACAGGCACCAAGCCCCAGCAATAACCCTAGAGGCAAAAAAAAAGGTTGTCATTATGTGTATGTTTTAGACTTATGATATCAATATGATTTTCATTTTGTAAAAGCAATTTATTTCATCAGTATTAGTATTCCTACTATATTCAATGTCTCTTTTCTCAAATCCCAGTATATTTGGCACCCTGGATTTTTGTTTCTTTCTGTAGCTTGTTTGTTTGTGATATCACCAGGACTTCATCACTAGAGCCAGCTTTCTCAAATCAAAAGAGACAGAGACAGAGGGAGAAAGAAAGACACCACAGACGCAGGGTCTCCTCCAGCATAGTGGAGGTTGGGCTCAGACCTCAGCACTTGTATGAAGAAGCAGCACATAGTGCAGGTGAGTCAGCTTCCCAGCCCCTAGCCTATTTGTTATTACTCTTCTAATCCTGTTTCCTTGAATTTGCTGCCATCTGTTTGCTTGGCTTAAATATATTCTACATTTAGCATTTTAATTAGTGCATCATTATTCTGTTTACTGTCATTTCAGGGCAGGGATAACTCTTATCAAAAACTCACACACATTTTAATTAAAAAAACTCTTCATTTTAACTTAAATAATATCATTTTTATAACTGTTAAAGTTCTTATAACAGACTGATTTTATTCAATAAAATATATGATATGAGTATTAAAATTATTTTCTTTTTTTACTATTTTTATTATCTTTTAACTTTATTTATTATTGGATAGAGACAGAGAGAAATTGAGAGGGAAGGGGGGATAGTGAGGGAGAGAGACACAGAGATGCCTGCAGCTCTACTTCACCACTCATAAAGCTTTCCCTCTATAGGTGGGGGACCAGGGGCTTGAAGCTGGATCCTTGTATGCTGTAGTGTGTGCACTTAAACAGGTGTGTCACTGCCTGACCCTAAGTATTAATTTTTTTTTTACTTGTATCTCTTATATTTTATACTTCCAGTATTAAATTATACTTAGGGATTTTGAATAATTTTTCTTGTTACACTTGGAGAAGTATTGATTCTTCCTAATATTCTTTCCTTATGTGAGAAAGTTTCTTTGTTTTTATAAATGTTATGCATTAATATACACAATAAATCTCACAATTTTACCACTGTGAAGGAAAGATTAACACTAAATTCATGCTTAGATTTACAGAAGCAAATAGTTCTTATTTTTAAAATGAACTTTATGATTCAAAAGAAGTTAGTTTATATGGAGGATTAAAAGGTGATTTTACCAGGATCTGTACTGAATGCAAGGCCAAGGTCTATAGTTCCAGAGAGGAAAATGGGATAAAAACTTGGGGCCATGCAGTAGCTAACCAGGTTAAACACAAATAGTATTACATGCAAGGTTGCTTTAAAAGTAGTGAAGCAGGACTGCAGCTGTCTGTCTTTCTCTTCCCATATCTTCCCCTCCTGTCTCGATTTCTCTGTATGGAAAAAGTGTCTGCCAGAAGCAGTGGATTAATAGTGCTGGCACTGAGCCCCAGTGACAACCCTAGAGGCAAAAAAGGGAGAAAAGAACAAAAATAGGATTAAAACACGATAAATTAACAAAGAAATCCTTCTTTAAGCATTCTCCTAATTCTTTGAGAACAATATAATTCTTTTGACAAAGTTATTAAATGCTTCTTTCACTTGTTTGTTCCTCAAAGTATAAATAAATGGGTTTAACATAGGGGATATGGAAGTAGTGAGTATTGAGACTCCCTTATTAATGGTCATATCATCTTTTGCTGAAGGTTTGATATACACAAAGATGCAGCTGCCATAGGTAATAGAAACAACAACAATGTGAGAAGAACAGGTGGAAAAAGCCTTTGTCCTCTGCTGAGCAGAAGGGAATCTTAGGATTGTTCTGATAATATACATGTAGGACAAAACCACACACACAAGTGTCGCAATGAAGATCAGCACAGAACAGACAATGACCATCTTCTCTAAGAGCCATGTATCTGAGCAAGAAATCTTTAGAATAGGATTAGCATCACAGACAAAATGATCAAGGATATTAGAGTCACAGAATTCTAGGTTCAACCCCAAGAAAAGTGGAGGGCATAAGATCAATAAAGTAATCATCCAACAACAGAAGATAAGCCTTTTGCAGATTTTGTGGTTCATGATGATCAAGTAATGCAGGGGTTTGCAGATGGCTACATAGCGATCATAGGACATGGTGGCTAAGAGGAAAAACTCGGTAATTCCAAAAATATCTGTGAAAAACAATTGGCATGCGCAAGCATTATAGGTAATGGTTTTGTCACCTGTGGATAGACTATACAAGAATCTAGGTATACAGGCAGAAGTGAATGAGATTTCTAAGAAGGAAAAATTTTGAAGGAAAAGGTACATGGCAGTTTTAAGGTGAGAATCCACTAGTGTGAGGATAATGATGGTCAGGTTTCCAACAACACTCAATATGTAGGTGATAAATAGAAATACGAAAATAAGAGTCTGTAATTGAGGGTCATCTGTCAGTCCCAGGAGGATGAATGTGGTGATTGCAGTGTGGTTTCTCATTTCCGGGTGCACACTCAAATTCAGTTTGTTTCTCAATTTGAAGGAAATAAGCTTTAAAAAGAAAATATGGAAAATGTTTTACAATATATTTTGTTTAGAAAGTCAACAATTTTGTTAAATAAGCATTTATTTTCTTGGCAATACTTTCACATAACACGTGCCTGTTCTGTTGACATGTCTTTTAATAGGCTTTAGACATGGCTTTCTAATATAATTGCCACATTTTTTGCAATATAGATTTAGAACATAGTTCAGTGTGCATTTTCATGCATATACATAGACACACTCTCATATACAAAACAAACATTTCGATAAAACACTCTTAGATGACTGCTGTTTTATTTTTAAATTCTATTCATTTGTTTGATAGAAGCAGAGTTAAATCAACAAGGAGTGGGGAATAAAAAGAGTGATTTCTAAGGTCATACCATCCTGAGCATTCCTGATCTCTGAAAGCATGAGAGATAAACAGACACTTGCAGCAGTGTTACACCTCTACCATACCCTGCCTTAAGTGGAGGCCAGGGCCTTGAATCCAGATCCTTGTGCACAGTTACAATGTATACCCAACCAGGTACTCTATGCCCCAGCTTTTCTGGTGTTTTGTAATTTTCCTCATTAAAAAAAATAAGTATCTTTAGGTTAGTATTTATACTCTACTAAATGGCCAAAACATGTAATTTTAAAATGATTATAAGAGGTTGTGAAAAAGGTAAATCAGATGAAGTATGGTTTTCTATGTTAGTAATAAAGTGAACTTTCCTTTCATATGTACTTTGGGACAGATTTATTCATAACACATTTTATCCCAAAAGAGCAATAGTCTCATGAACATTAATGTGGACTTTTTCTAGTTCAGTTGACTGTTCCAACTGAATTTTTACTGTTTCATAACCTGCTTGAGAAGTAGTTATGACAGATGTTTCCTTCTCCATTTGTCAAAAACATGGAGGTCAGGAGGCAGGCCTACGAAGCAGCAGCAGCTGTGTTTCTCTCCTCTCCTCTCCTGGGTCAGCTAGGAATACCAAAGGAGACCACCTAGGACTGCAACAAGACAGGACTAGAACAACTTCAGGAACCCACCAAATCACTGGTGAGTGCAAATACGTGTGGCTCATGGACAGAGAGGAGCCTAGGGAGAGATTAAGTGGCTGAAAACAGTCCTGCCGTTCCCCAGTTGAGACAACACCTCCAGTATGTTTCACCAAAAAAAAAAAAAAAAAAAAAAGACCACTGAAGAGAGGAGAGGACTCCCCTAAGACTCACCAAATACAACTCCACCATGTTCCAGATTCTACCATGATACCAACCAGACTTCCCTGGGCAGACAACCCACCAGTGTATCCTGGAGCCTCACCTCCCCAGACCCTTGCTCCGCTAGGGAAAGAGAGACAGGCTGGAAGTATGGATCAACCTGCCAATGCCCATGTTCAGTGGAGAAGCAATTACAGAAGCCAGACCTTCCACCTTCTGCACCCTATAATGACCTTGGGTCCATACTCCCAGAGGGGTAAGGAATAGGAAAGCTATCAGGGAAGGGGATGGGATGTGAAGTTCTGGTGGTGGGAATTATACCACTCTTAGCCTATGGTCTTGTCAGTGTTTCCATTTTATAAATACAAATTTAAAAACAAACAAACATGGAGGTATACTTTCCAGTGTTGTGAATTAATTTACAAAGGGCATTTTAACATCACTACACAAAGAATGATGCTGTTTTCAATGTACTCTACTGGAGGCAGGGAGAGATTTAAACACAGTTGTTGTTACATCTATATAGTTTCCTATCTATCTGTGATAGATGACTGCACACCACAACCACCTACTGGCATTTCCTTCAGGCAAGTATCCTGAGTCCCCAACCCCTTTTCAAGTTGCAGATGCTACCATGATGCCAACCTGACTGACTTCCCTAGGCAGGCAACCTCAACGATGTGTCCTGAAACCCCATCCCCCTAGAGCCCTACCTACTAGGGTAAGATAGAAACAGGCTGGTAGTATGGATCAACCTGTCAACACCTATGTTCAGTGGAGAATCGGTTACAGAAGCCAGACCTTCCACCTTGTGTATTGCATAAAGATCCTTGGCCCATACTCTCAGAAGGATAACCTACTTCCTATTAGACTTCCCTCAGTCACTCCAAAGCTAACCGTATCAAAGTAAGGACTGCAAAAGCTAAATTGGGGTGAGAGACTGGCATAATTTAATAATGACTCTTTAGTCACTATCAGGCCACCGCATCAGCTGGGGCCCTAGCTGAGGAGTCCTGGGATTCCCACACAAACACGATGAGTCTAGACCCTCTCTCCATTATCACTGATCACTTCCATCAGGAACAACATAATGGACCCATTTGGGGACACCCACAGGATCTTGCCCTCAATGTGGATCAATAGTGGTAGAGAATGCTCCGTCCTCCAAATGGGGGTGGGGGCTGGATAACATACTCTACCACCTGAAGAAGTTGGGTCCTGAAATTGGGGTAACTTGGAATTTTCCTACTGATGATCACAGAATGCAAGTTTGGACCTACAGGGATGCAGAAGTCACATAGGCTCCTATGTTTAATATGGGCCCCAGATTAAATCAATGGGGTTTATAATCAACAATATTTATACACTCCCCCCATATTTGGGAGCTACTCTCTTCCCTGATCCAGCTGTCTAGTGCTTTTTCCAGCCATGACATCATCTCCCTAGACAAAAACCTGGGTCCACCTGCATATCAGATGTCACAGTCAGGAAAAAGCTAAAAAAGTTATGGGCCCTTTGGAATATACCTAAAATAGACCTACTAGCTATTTCAAAAATGGAGAACCCAAATCTTTATGTGCATTATTCCAGCCTTTAGTTTCATGATTAGTCAACAATTTTATGGTTTTATATGTTAACTCTCTTTTCAGCCACCCAGTTCCAGATGGTAGCATGATGCCAATCAGACTTCCCTGGACAGACGACCCCACCAATGTGTCCTGGAGCCCTGATTCCCCAGAGCCCTGCCCCAAGAGGGAAAGAGAGAGGCAGGATGGGAGTATGGATCAACCCGTCATCGCCCATATTCAGCAGGAAAGTAATTACAGAAGCCAGACCTTCCACCTTCTTCACCCCATAATGGCCTGGGTTCACACTCCCTGAGGGTTAAAGAATAGGAAACCTATCAGGGGATGGGATGGGATACAGAACGCTGGTGGTGGGAATTGTACCCCTCTTATCCTATGGTCTTACCAGAATTTCTACATTATTAATAAATAAACTAAAAAAAGAAATAAAATATTTTGAATCACAAAAAATAAAGAGAAACCTCAAATGGGATACAGAACTCTGCTAGTCGGAATTATATGGAATTGTACCCCTGTTACCTTAAATCTAATGTTAATCATTATTAAATAATAATGTTTAAGAATAATAGTTTTGTAAATAATAGTTTTGTAAATATTCCTCAGTCATCATCAGCTAATACTACTAACATGTGCTGAAATGATTTCATTCTTCAATAGTTTTTCAAAGAGATAAGTAAATTGAAAAAAAAGTGATTTCTTTTTAAAAATGCAATTAACTATGGAAAACTTTCTCCTGATTGCTTTAATGTAGTTGTTTCTGACAGAAGTGGGAGTTCTTTAACAATCATGTGCTCATCTCCTATTATGAATCTCCTAAAAAGATTGCAGGCTCAGGAGTCGGGCAGCGGGTTAAGTGCACGTGGCGTGAAGCACAGGGACCAGCCTAAAGATTGTGGTTCAAGCCCCAGGTGCCCTCCCTTCACAGGTTGTGAAGCAGGTCTGCAGGTGTCCATCTTTCTCTCCCCCTCTCTGTCTTCCCCTCCTCTCTCCATTTCTCTCTTTTCTATCCAACAACAATGACATCAATAACAACAACAATAATAATTACAATGATAAAACAACAAGGCAACAAGAGAGAATGAATTAAAAAAAATTGCAGGCTCCATTAGGGACATGGAGGATGAATCCTGGCTTCATATACCTGGTAAGGTAAGAAGCTCCCAGAAATGGGACCTGGACACTATACCACTAAGTTAATTATTATCAATAAACTCAATAAAGTAGTAATCAATAAGAATAATGAACTTAGAATAAAAAGAATTACATACCCACTCTTTTCCTCTGTAAAGACATAATCTAGGTGATGCCCACCTATCTTTTTTTCTTTCATTCTTGAATTATCTTTCTGGTAATCAAACATCTCTGGAAACTTTAGACCATGTCTTTTCTTTTAAATATCTTGAAAACTGAGTTGAAATCATTATTTGAATAATTCCCTTGTAGCTTTTAAAGGGCTGAATATTTAAAAAGGTTAATGGACCCAACAGGGGGGAGGTCACAAGCAATGAAGCAGTGCTACAAGGGTCTTTTTCTCTGCCCCTCTTTTTCAATTTCTGCCTCCACTCCTGATTTATCTGTCTATATAAAATAAGTGAATATATAAACATACTTACAGGAGTATGTGGAGTTATAATTAATTGCACATTCAAATTCAGTGCTATTTCTGGAAGTCCTTCATTTCACATATTTTAAATTCCCTACTACTCACCTTTGTAAAAATGCAAAACTTATTGGTAAAATTGATAACTATAAATATTTGTTTTTTGCTACTAGGATTCAGTTAAACTATTCACATATCTATATCTATAGTCATCACTGAGGTCTCTCAGCTCCAGGATGACTTTGTCAGATATAGAGACAGACATAGAGCCAAAGAGGCAGAACAAAAAGAGAGAGAGAGAGAGAGAGAGAGAGAGAGAAAGAGGCCACAGCTTTCTGTAATGTGGTGGGGGCCAGGCTCCACCCTTGGTTGCCCAAATAGCAAATCAACACATTGTTCAAATAAACTATTTTGTCATCCCTTCACATGTCTCTAATTTGGGTAAAAACGTATTGAGATATTTCAAAGGGAAATCATTATTCAGATTTATCCGGTTGTTGTCACAATGGCCTCAGCTAGATTAACCCAGAGTATCCTGTGGACTAGAAGGGCAAAGAAAACTTGTCAGCACAAGCTTGTGTGTAAACTACTGGGCACTCTTACTCATGGATTCATGCTTACCTCACAGAAGCTCTGAGTGCCATGGATTCATTAGATCATTTCACTTCTAAGATATGGCTGAGAACTTTCACCAAGCATCTGCATGGTTTGGAAACTTAATTGCAATTACATAGTTTGGGAGAACATCAGAAGCTCTCTTTGATTCATATTGGCATGATAACTAAAACTTTGTATGGAAAATGACCATTTCTCTAATAATTGACGTTTTTATTTGCCAAACATGAAAACAAGCAATTAAACAAGAGTCTTGAATGAATTCGTTTCCAAAGTCACTAATTAATCTTTTGTGTAATCTTTTGGCAAAGCTCCTAAAAATACAGCATTGCGGAGAGCATCCTCTGAGAACTAGGGATCCCACAGTTACTTGAAACAGATCATTTAGAAAAAATAAGCATCATGTGACGCACAGTAAGCTTGTTTGCTGCTGTTGTTCAATATCATCTATAAAAAACTAACTGTTGCAAAATATTAATCGGTGACATATCTGAAATAATTACATCAGTGTAAATAAAAATTAAGTTTGTTACAAAAAAAAAGGAAAATACACCTACACTAACTGAGACTCAGTGATAATTATTGTGATTTTCAGAGAGAATTAAGAATGGAGTGGTAAATTGCTGGCAAGTGGTCCTTCTGATGTAAAAGCAAGGGAACTTTGGTGGTAACTGCAGTAATTCTGTAATTCTCATGCACATGTATAAATTTAAACCTATACCCCCCAAATTTTAATATGGCAAGCCAAGATGACATAAATAAAACAAACAAAATAAATAAAAGGTAATAACTACAATTAAAATTTCAGATTAAACTTTCCCAAAAGTTTCTACATAAAGAGGATGTATTAATTGAAATACTCATAAACTTAAAGATATCCCTTTGGGGGGATTCTTAGTATTGAAGTAGCATTACTGTACAGCAACATCTATTTCAGGTGTGCCTCACTCAAAATTAACATCAGTATATATTATAATAAGAACAGTATCAAAAGTCCAACTCTATGCGGATGAAAACATTCTTTATATGTTAATTTTCAAACTAATTTAAAAGCCTAGCATTATATTTGTGCAACATATTCAGGTAAATAGTAAAACTTTTGAGGGACATCATCATAATCTTAATTTAATGCAGATGTTAAAACCCGTTGATTTTCTTAAAAGTTCACTATTTTACAAACGAGTATAGGGGGCAGGATGGTGGCATGCTGGGTCAAGCACACATAAACAAGCACAAAGGATCCGCTTAAGGATCCTGGTTTGAGCCACAATCCCCACCTTCAGCAGAGGTGGAGGTCTCTTCGTAGGTGATGAAGCAGTGTAGCAGGTGTCTATCTTTCTCTCCTCCTCTCTATCTTCCCCTCCCCTATCAATATTTCTCTGTCCTACCCAATAAAAAGGAATGGGAACGGCCTATAGGAGCAATGAATTCATAGTGCCATGATGTTGAGGAATTATTCAGATGCAGTCTACGCCCCCAGGTTTTACCACTCCCTGCGAAATCCTAGCAGTGCCCTTTTCAACCAATCCTGTCCCGACACATCACCCCTGGTTGTTGCCCAATAAAAGCCCTCCCACTCCCCCCCTTGTGCTCGCTCTGGCCTGAGCCACCCCCTCCTGATCCAATAATAAAGATTTGTGTACCCCACTTGCTCCGGACCTCCTCTCTCTCTTCTCCGCGGCACAGCCCGACACCTGGCCGCCCATCGTGTCCCACACTCATGTCCCGCTGGGTGGCCCGGCCTGAGGTCCAGAAAAGTCACCCAGACACAGGTAAGTGGCATCCACCTGCCTCTGTGGCCCCACGTTTCCCCCCACCATGGGATTTTTTCCACTTTATGGGGAGGTGTCCCAGAAATTATATCCTTCTCTCCTGGGACAGGTTCTCGATCTCAGAGACACCTTAATTTTTGCTACACCATGGGTTCTCTTGGCTATATTTGCAACTTTCAGGATATGTACAAGGCCTCCTGCCAAAAGGTTAAGTGACCTTGAGGCTGAGATACAAGAGTTAAAGGATATGTGCTCAAGACTTAAACGCCCTAAGCGATCTGCAGTCAACCCCAAAACTTTTGCCCCCACAGACACGTGTTCGGTTTCTTCTACAGCGGCTTCCACTTCTTTGACCCCTCCCCCGCTGATACCTCATCATTAAGAGACCTTGTGGCTGAAATACAAGAGTTAAAGGATATGTTTTCAGTGCTTAGAGACCTTAAACCTTTTGCAGTCTGCCCCAAGAGCTCTGTCCCCGTAGATACGTGTTCAGTTTCCCCTGCGGCCACTACAGAAGCTTCCACTTCTGTGACTCTTTCCCTGGTGTCATCAAACCAAGTCCACACCTTCCCGGTAAATGTGGCCCCCAATAGATAAAACCCTCAGGTGTGACATCCATACTCCTCCAAAGAACTCAGAGAACTCAGTCAGGCCGTGAAGGAAGACGAAATTCATGCCCCATGGACCAAGTCCATTTTAAGAAGCTTTTTCCAGCACCTTAACATCCCCCAGGACTGGAAAGAACTGGCTTGTACTGCACTCCCAGACCCCCTCTACCTGCAATGGAAGGCATGCTTCTGTGATGAATGCTCTAGACAATCGCAGGAAAATAGTAACAAACAGATAGAATGGAATTTTGATGCATTGTTTGGAGCAGGAGAGTCTGAAACTGGAACTCAGCAGGCAGAAGCCAAGTTTACAACCAGTTATTTTAAACAGGTACACATCTGCGCAACACAAGCATGGGAAAGGTTAACCCCAACCACAGTAGAGGCCTCAGTCCCCATTAACTCTCTTTGCCAAGGCACTGATGAATCCTCAGCGAATTTCATCTCAAGGGTGAGGGCAACCTTAGAGAGAAAGATTTATAATCCTGAAGTCCATTCTCTCCTCCTGCGTTCTATTGTCTGGGATGGCATGGCCCCACAATTCTGTCAGGCATACTTTAGTCTTAAACACCTACACCCAGATAATTGGATTTTAGTGACACAGGAACTTACACCAGGCTCTTATGAGGCACCCATTAAGACACAGGTTTATGCAGTTACCCCACATAATCAAAACGGGGCCTGCTTTCAGTGTGGCCACCAAGGGCATTGGCGTAACCAATGTCCTGATAAGCTCTAGTCAGGGCAACCACGCCTCCAGTCAGGGCAACCATGCCTCCAGTCAGGGCAACCACGCCTCTAGTCAGGGCAACCAACCTCCAGTCAAGACAATCCCGCCTTCAGTCAAGGAGCCAGAAGCCACGAACACTTTGTCGTAGATGTTGGAAAGGTTTTCATTGGAAGAGAGATTGTTGGTCCAAATTTCACAAAGATGGCACACCCCTGAATGGTACAAATTCGGGGCCTGAGATTTTGTGGACCACTCCTGTTTTATAACGAGGTCACCCTACTATGACAGTAAAGATTGGCAATATTCCTTTTAAATTTCTGATTGACACGGGGGCAGAAAAGATGATTTTAAGGCAAGCAGAGGTTCCCCAAAATTGGGAACTCCTCCCGGGGCCCCGTATACATGGAGTTGGAGAGGTGACCCAATCCTTTCTCACACAAGATTCGCTCATGTGGGAAGACCCGGAATGTTCTACTGGACACTTCCACCCATTGGTAGCTGATATTAGCACCAACCTTCCTCACAGGAGATTTGCTCATGTGGGAAGACCCAGAAGGTTCTACTGGACACTTCCACCCATTGGTAGCTGATACTAGCACCAACCTATTGGGCAGGGATCTTCTAGAATGTCTTGATGTTAGGATATCCACAGATGCCTCTGCAGAGCGCAACACCCGCTCCTGCGAAACCAGACCTATTCAGCACCCCCAATACTAACTGCCACTGTTTGTAACCAAACTCCCTGCTTAGACTGTCTTTCTAATGAGCCTGACTGGGTGGAACAGTGGCCTTTATCTAGGGATAAGCTAGAAATTTTAAGAATTCGTCTGAGAGCAGTTGTCCTTGGGACACATTCGTCATTCTCGAAGCCCATGGAATACTTCTGTCTTTGTGATTAAAAAGCGCTTGGGAAAATGGTGCCTCCTCCAAGATCTCCGTGTAGTAAATAAAACCATGCAGGTCTGGGGCTCCCCCCAAAGGGGTTTGCCTCTTGCTTCTGCAATTCCCATGGAAATTCCAATCATAGCTACTGATATACAAGATTGTTTTTTCTCTATTCCCTTGCATCTGCAAGATTGTAAACCTTCTGCCTTCTCTGTTCCTTCTATTAATAATGCCAGCCTTGCTGATAGATTTGAATGGGTGGTGCTGCCCCAGGGCATAGCCAATAGTCCTACAATTTGTCAAGAGGCTGTTAAATCTGCCCTTTTTCTATATATTCATAAGGGCCTTAATGTTTTTCATTACACAGATGACATATTAATATGGGGAAAATCAGATACAGATCTCTGTGCCCTACGTGATTTTCTCATTCCTGCATTAAAGAAAAGCGGCCTTAATGTAGCACCTGAGAAGATACAGCTAATTCCTCCAATATCTTTCTTAGGTTCAGAGATTTCTCTAATGGAAATTCGTCCCTTAAAACCTAGTGTTACTTTTCCTTCTAACCTTACTCTTGCTTCTTTACAAAGTTTTCTTGGAAATTTAAATTGGCTTAGGCAGTATCTTTATCTGCCTACTAGCTGCTTCCAACCACTGTTTGACCTGTTAAAAGGAAACAAGGTCTTCCCGCACAATCGTCACCGCCCAGCTATCATTCACATTGGTCTCCAGCTCCCACTGATTCTGTGCTCGGAGAAACTAAGATGGAACTTTCGGAAAGCAAACTGGTGTCTGTTCAGTGATCTTACCAACAAATCTATACCTGCAATTCCAATTAACTCTATCCCCTCTGAAGATTCCTACAGGCGCTTCTGCCAAGCCATCTTCAAAGCAGCTTCCCAAGCCATTCCTCGTGGGAGACATGCTAACTATACGCCTTGTCTTGATGCTGAATGCGAGCAACTACTAAAGCAGTATGATGAGTCAGGCGACCCAGATGTGGCTGACCATTTCATTGCCTCCCTGGATGCAGCACACCAAGCCCGCTGGCAACAACTCATGGAAAGTCTGAACTTCACCCACTCAAGTAGGAAGGCCTGGAAGCTTCTTCATAGTCTGGGTGCCAGTAGCCAACCCCCTCCGGTCTCCCATCCTCCCGTATCTCCAAACTCAGTAGCCAGTCACCTAACTCAAGTTGGACATGCTAAGATCGACCCAGTCTGGAAAAGAGAAATTTCCCATGAGTGGTCATCCCACTTCTGTTTATCTTGTCCATCTCCAAAACTCTCTCCCTTTACACTGTCTGAACTGGAGGACACTTTGAAGAGGGTTAAACCAGGAACAGCTGCTGGCTATGATAACTGGCCAGCTCCTCATGGGGCGCGAGCGCTTCCACACTACGATAATCATCTCTGGCATTATGCTATTCCACTGCAGAATACTGTGCCCCAGTATGGTTCCGTAGCCCCCATGTCCACTTGGTCGATTCCAAATTATATTCCTCCATGAGGATAATTTCTGGAACCATCCGTTCCACCACGGTTCCATGGCTGCCAGTTCTTAGCAACATCACCCCGCCAGATATTCGTCGGGGTGCAGCATCATCTAAGTTCATTTCCCACGTCTACACTCGATCGGTCCTGCCAATATACACGGATATCTTCGCCCACCCTGTTCAACGCTTGACGTCTCGTCATCCAATCTGGTCCCCTACGCCTACACTGAACTTCTCTGTTCCAGACTCTTGGAAACAGAGTTGGCAGTCAGCTGAGGTAAAGAACAAACACCTCATCACAGACCCCTGCAAGGGTCAACCTGGCTTTGACCTAGAACGTTATGATTGGGCCCTTCTCAATGGCTATCGAACAGGCCATGGCTGGTGTTCTGCTATGTTCCATCTCTGGGGAGCCAGAGACGACCCGAACTGCCCCTGCGGCTACAGACAGACTATGACCCACATAGTCAATGACTTCCACCTCTCCAGATTCAAAGGAGGTCTCGAAACTTTACATCAGACTCAACCTGACGCTGTTGACTGGCTATGGAAGAAGGGCAAACGCTAGAAGTAGAAGAAGAAGGAAACAAACAGCCCTCCTCAAAACGTATGTTAACTCCCGAGGCCTCCTTGGCACTGGAAAGGGTTAACCAGGCCATCCAGGACATGAACCTTGTTCGATTCTCCCCCTCCTCTTTGGTAAACCTTCTAATCTTTAACTCCACCCCCACAGTAGTAGGGGCATTGTGGCAAAACCATGGGGTTCTCGAGTGGCTTCACATGCCAGTACGTGGAGCTCCAAGACTACTCACTGAGATAGATGCGTTAGCATTCATGGTCACCAAGGAAGAAATAGGTCTGTGCAGGTTTTAGGAAAAGAACCGGATTTAATTATCCTTCCCTTTTCTCTCACAGATACAGAGTGGCTCTTACGCCATCATTCCTGCTCTGCCATAAGCTTCGTGGGGTTTCCAGGACAAATAGATAACCATTTTCCTTCTAATAAATTGATAGCTTCTTTACCTCTTTTACCCCTACTAGCACCTAAACTTTTCTCTTGGGATCCCATTCCCTCTGCTTCTACAGTCTTCACTGATGGTGGAAAAAAGGGAGCTGCTGCCCTTATATATTCCCCAGACAAAAAATCCCCTAAACCTCTCTTTACTGAGCTTCCTGAGAATTCCCCTCAGTACAAATAACTTTATGCTGTTTTCCTTGCATTAAAATCCTTCAACCTTTTTTCTGACAGTGTGTATACTGTTAACTTACTTCCATGGCTTGCTCGTTCTTATGTGAGAATTGATCACAACCCACTTTCCCCTCTCTTGATTCAAATCACCTCTATGCTCTGTTCTCGAACCCAACCACTGTATATTCAACACCTTCATTCCCACAGCCCTCTTCCTGGTTCTGTCTGAAAGGAATGCTGCAGCTGACCACCTTGCCTCCACAGGAACTCTCCTAGTCTCTGTCTCTGATCCTGCTGACTTTCATTCCCTAACCCATGTTAATCTTAAAGGCCTTCGAGCTCGATTTCCAATGTTCCTTTACCACAGTTGAAACATATCCTTGCTACCTTTTCTTCCTGTGCAAGTCTCATAAAAACACCTGCTATTCAGACTCTTGGGGTTAACCCCCAAGGCTTAAAAGCTAATACCCTTTGGCAAATCGATGTCACCCACATACCAAACTTTTGCAAACAAAAATGTGTTTGTCTCAATTGATACCTTTTCTAAATTTATGTGGGCGACAGCTCAGATGGGAGAAAGCTCTAAAAAGCTTATAAGTCATATGCTCTCCTGTTTTGCCGTAATGGGTTTGCCTTTTCATCTGAAAATTGACAACAGAACTATGTTTACCAGCAAACAATTTAAAGATTTTTGTTCCCTCTGGAATATTACTCATACCATAGCATTCCCTATAATCCACAGGGACCAAGCATTTTCGAGAGGGTCCATCAAACCCTTAAGGCTCAATTAAATAAAGATAAAGGAGGAACATACCCCCAATATCCAGTTAGCAAAAGCCTTAACTACATTAAATCGCTTTAATATTTACAATAACTCAGACCTAACTCCTATTATTCTTCACTGGCAAACACCATCTACCCTCCCAGCTATTAAGGTCAAATGGAAAGACCCACTCAATAAAATTTGGAAAGGGCCTGACCCCCTATTGACCATGGGAAGGGGTTTTACATGCGTTTTCCCTCAAAATTACTCTAAACCTGTCTGGGTTCCTGCCCGCCATGTCCGACAATACCCGCATGATGGCACTGTTATCCCTGAAGAACAAGAAATACAAGAGGACTAGATTCAGGATACATCCCAGGATCCATAATATGACATGGCAAAACCTACAAAATATGGCTCACAGAGACCTCTCTCCTACCCTTTCCCTGAATGTCTTATGTTATGACTGGCCAGTTGTGTTTTGTGAGTGAGTGTGTTGAATGACCAAAAATTTTTGCATGACCCATCTGCTCAGAGTACTCTAAAAGGTAACTGACTTTATATAAAAATGCTGGACGCATCCAAAGTTTATGGAGACGTCCAGAAACATTCCAAAAAAAATTTTTTCTCTCCCTCTTTTGATTTTTTTATATAAGTTTTGGTATATATGTAAGTGTTTAGTCTTAAACTGTGTGAGTAATGACAGATATAAATTTGTTTTTTTTTAATGATATGTTTTTATAACAAAAGTTTTATCCTCCTGTGTGTTATAACTAAATGTTTATATGTATGTTTCAAGTTTGGTATAACATTAA
This sequence comes from Erinaceus europaeus, assembly GCF_950295315.1. Taxonomy (NCBI): domain Eukaryota; kingdom Metazoa; phylum Chordata; class Mammalia; order Eulipotyphla; family Erinaceidae; genus Erinaceus; species Erinaceus europaeus. Next base: position 108,982,436 of record NC_080168.1, on the reverse strand, counting down.
TTTAACGGTTAAAAGTGTAACTGTGAAGCTATATTACTACCAGGCAAGGTAAAGTTAATTTGCTAAAGTAACTAACTATTTAAGGTAAAGTCTAAATATTTAACGTGACAATATATCCCCAAAACTAAAATGCAAATTCTGTATACAGGACGCTTTTGGAGGGCCCCCAAAAGTGCCCTGTAAACTATCTTGTGGAAAGTAATCCACAACAGATCTGGCATCAATCTGGCACTGTAAATGTTAAAATCATTGTCACGAAAATGTGTTAACTCTCTAAGTAATTTGAGTCTGTTTATAGTCCAAAGTAAAAATAGTTAAAAAAATCAAAATATATATTTTAACTAAAATTGGTCTAAAGATCCTGCTGTAGAGACTGCTACAACAGGTCACATTAGATGACCTTTAAACAAAATCATAAAGATATTTAAACCAATTATAATCATCGAGGTATCAACTATAGCAAACCTCTAACTTGTTACAAGTTTATTTTTTTTCACAAGTGAGTGATTACAGCTATCAAGCCTTCATATGAAGAATCATCTGTTCATATGGTAAGGTATTAAACTATAAAAGTTCTTCCATATACAACTTACGTAAATTAACAACATTCACATATTCTTCTACATTTAACTAATGTATCTCGTCCCCCCAATACTCAGTTGGCTAAGGCACCAATCCTCTTTATATATGTGTGTGTGTGTATATATATATATATTTAAAAAAGAATCAAATCAGATGCCCTGCTAACTACCAGAAGCAGATTGTTTGTGTTTCTTTCACAGGAATCCCGGGAAAAACCATCTGAACCCCTGCACACCCTGACGTCACCCACTAGACAGCACAACTAAAGTGGCACACCCCCCAGAACCCTTGATGTCACCTGATGTGATCTGAAGAACCTGATACACAGACTACAAGGACAGAACTTTCTTAATGCCTGCTTTCCTTTCCTGCTTCTGCTTTGCCTGTCAAGTTTTGGGGTTCCAGCTCGCTCTCTACAGAAAAGCAGAATTTCTGACTGCTTGCCTTTCCTGCTTCTGCTTTGTCTGTCACGTTTTGCAGTTCCAGCTCGCTCTCTACAGAAAAGCAGAATTCCAGCGGCTGACCTTCCTCATGCAGCATTTCATCCCCTGCCATTTCTTCCCCTAGCCATCTATTTTGGACTGAGAATTTATCAGACTTGCTGGTATACCCTTTGGACACTTTACACAATTTTAAAGCAGCTTCTTTCCCTTCACGCTGCTGGTTTTTCATAGACTGACCCTGAGTAGTTCACAGACTTACAGACTGTTTCCTTGAGGACTATACAATACCAAATAGCCCTCTGCTTGGTGGGTCATGCCCTCCCGCCTCCCCCTCATTATGTACCCTTGCACCCCCCAAACAGGGAACGTTCCTTTACACACCAATCCTTCCCTTGACATCACACTGGCTTTTACTACTCCCCTACTTATCCCTTTCTGTTTTGTTATATCATTTAGGTTTATGCCCAAAAGGTTTCTGCTCACCCCTACACTACTACTCCTCTGTCATAGATAGTCTTTTATAGACTTTGAACCATCTTATGTGATGACTAGATAGAAAAAGATGTAGAGATATCATGAGGAGATGGTTGAGCAGGCTGCACTTAACCTATGAGTCCCTCCAGATAAGTCTCTCTCTCTAAAGAGGGGTTGAGTACTGGGGGACATATAAATCTCACAAGGTTGGTGGCCATTTAAGCCTTCCCTCCTCCACAGAAATGTCCTACATCTTCCCACCTGAGCACGGCATTCCTTAAAACTATTTAAGCCTGCTCAATTCCATATTTCCTTACTGTGTCCATTTAGATATAAAGGAAAAGAAGATGATGTTGAGGAATTATTCAGATGCAGTCTACGCCCCCAGGTTTTACCACTCCCTGTGAGATCCTAGCAGTGCCCTTTTCAACCAATCCTGTCCTGACACACCACCCCTGGTTGTTGCCCAATAAAAGCCCTCCCACTTCCCCCCCCCCTCACGCTCACTCTGGCCTGAGCCACCCCCTCCTGATCCAATAATAAAGATTTGTGTACCCCACTTGCTCCGGACCTCCTCTCTTTCTTCGCCATGGTGCAGCCCGACAGTGCCAGCACTGAACAACAGTAATAACTCTGGTGGCAGAAATAAAAATGAATAAATAAAATAAAAATGAGTACTTTGCTCTGGTGCAATATACCACACCCAGTCTCCTAGACACCAATCAAGGGGAGATGAAAGTCTGTGCCTATGCCTTAAGGCTACACTATAAAACACTGAACCCCCCCACAATAAAATATAAAAAAGAATACCATGAACTGAATATACAAGCTGATCTATAAGTTCACGATGTGTCTTTCTAAATTAACTGTGTGTACTGTTGAAAATGTATCTCTGCTAAAATCCTTCACCCTACTTAGAGTTTGTCTGAGAAGTTATTATGTTTATTATTTCTATGTATGGTATATTACAAATATCATGAGTGAAGATATTTTCCTTGCTTTTTATTGGTGCTTATTTATATTTATGCACTATTAACTATTTCTTAACATGCCTACTCACTATATGAGTGAAACCAAACCTTTCACTTATAATGAATGTATTTCACTAAATACAGCCATATCCAGTTTTATCTATTTTGTCTGAATAATACTATATCATCTTTTCAATGTCAGAGTACTGTACTCTTGAATATATATATCACCTAATATATTTGTCAAACATTTGCTAGTAGGCATTTAGGTTGAGTCCACAATTGACTATTGTGCACAGTGCAGCTCCGAATATAAAGGCACACATAATGCTTCATGTTCTTTGGATGCATATCCGTGAATGGTATTGCAGAATTTTAAGTGTTTCCATTTTCTTTTATTATTATTTTTAAGAAACCACTATACTGTGTTCTGGAGAGGCTGCACCAGTTTGCACACGGTACAACAGTGTGCCTGGGTTTTGTTTTGTTTGTTTGTTTGTTTTGACTCCAGAGATATTGCTGGAGCTCTGACCCTGCACCATGAATACAGTGTCCTGATGGCTATCTTTTCTCCCTTGTTTCTTTTTTTTTCAAGTTCATATTTATCACAGTTATACACATGAGTGAAACCACCCAGTAATTGTCTCATCTCTTTACTTAATTATGCTCAATAAGCATAATCAGCTCCAGTTCCATCGATTTTCTCCCAAAGGACACACTGTCATTTATTTGACTTCAAAATAGCATTCCATGGAGTATATATCCCACAGCCTCTTTAGCCAGTCATTTGTTGATGAGCATTTCAGCTATTTCCACTCTTTGGTTATTGTGAATCATGCAGCTATGAACACGAGTGTGCATAAGTCCCTTTAAATTACTGTTTTCATGTCCATCGAATAAATGCCTAAGGGTAGTATTGCTGGATCACAAGGTGATTCTATTTTTGAATTATCTATTTTCAATAGAAACAAGGAGAAATTGTGAGGGGAGTGAGAGAGAGATAGAGCAGGATAGAGACACTTGTAGCACTGCTTCACCACATGTGAAGCTTCACCCTGAAGGTGGGGACTGGGGACTTGAACTCAGGTCCTTGCACATTGTGACATGGGCACTCTACCAGGTGTGCAACCACCTGGACCCAGAAGTTAGAACTATCCATAAAGCCTTTTAAATGGGATTTCCCCAGTTTGCATTCACATCAACACTGTAGCAGAGTCCCTTTTCCTCCATTTTTTTTTCTGAATAAAGGTTAACATTATAGCAATCATTTATTTTCATAGAGAAGCAAAGGTTACTTTGCCCAGCTGAGTACAGAGAAGTAGTGAAGAATATTTGACTCACAAAATTCAAGTTCCAGTGCCAAGCAAGGAGGTGAGATTAATATCAGAAATCTAATTACCAGAGGCAGAGTCAAGATGGAGACATGAAGGCAGCAACCACACATAGTCTCCCAAAAAACTGATTCAAACCATGGGAATTCTAAGTAGATACAGGATGTTTTTAGGCCTATAGGAGATAAACTATAGAGGAAAGAACAAAAAACAAAGTACCATAGCAGAAAATTATAATTCATACAAAAGCCAGCAAAAAGAAACTTAAAGAACAAACAAGTAAAATCATGAGTCTCCCAGCCCCCACCACCACCCAGCCTCCATGCCAGAGGTGGCCTGCTTGGGGAAATAGGGTAGATACTAATATGGTGCTCACCTGTGGAATTAAAATTACCTAAAAAAATTCCAAAGGGGAACTTTTTATCAGAAATCAGTGGAGAGTCATCTACAGCTGCCTCACTGGATTCCAACCTAATAAATACCAAGGAACAGTTTGGATGGGACTGATGTCTATTCCCCTAGTAAAACTTGGCTGTTTTTGTGATAAATAGTAATTACTTTATTGTTAGTAGTTGGCTCAGAGTTTTTTTGTGATTTCCCCTGTGGGAAGCATCTGTGTTGTAATGATCCGCCCCCCCACACACACACACACACTTTTTTCTTTTTCTTCCTTCTCTCTGGCTTGATTAAGCTTTTGTGGTTGTTTTGTTGGATTGGTTGGTGGTGGACAGTGCTCTCTGTAGTGGTAGGGATTTGGTTGAATCTAGTCAAGGAGTATTTAATAACACAAGACCTGGAAATATTCCTTTTGGGCCTAAGTAGTAGCTCATCTGGTAGAGTATACAACATCCCATGCCCTAGGTTTCAAGCCTCTGCTATTCACCTGCTGTGGGTTTGTTGGTATGCTTCTATTTCTGCCTCTAAAACCCCTTCTGTTTCATTGGTTTAATCCCCCCTGCTTAACACTGTATTCTATTTACATAAACCACTGTTAACTAAGCACCTCCCTGCCTCTATGGCATTGGTTTAATCCCCACTGGTTCACAATGTCTTTTTGCTCCGCCCCATCTTGTAGTCACCCTGATTTCCACCACTGTCTTTTCACTCCACCCTCTCTACCTCACATCCTGTTTCCACCCTACTTGGTGAGTATATATATAAGGACAAGATTGTGATTATAGATAGCTTACCTTAGATTGTGCTGCATTCCACATGAATAAAGACTGAACTACCACTCAGCCATGAGTCCCTGGTCCTCTGTCTCCTGCCTGTGAATCTTACTCGGCATAATGGCACCCTGTAACAGGGACATGAATCTCGGATCCACACACATGCAGCAGACCAAAGAAGACCAGATAAGTAAAGCCGCCATGGCCTGCCTTTCTACTTATGATGAGTTTTCCAAAGCTTCTACTCTTTCTTCATGAGACAGTTTCTCTGTCTCTGGAACATTTTGCTCTGGGCCACATTTTGCTTTCCTGACTGGGAACTTTGGTTCCTTATGACTGTGATCGTAGAGCTTGGAAGATGCATGGAGATTTATCCTTGGACTTTCTGGATTCCCTCTCCCATGTTTCCCCAGGAGAAGGACTACATTTTGCTCTGGGCCACACTTTGGCTCTTTATGACCGTGATTGTAGAGTTTAGGATATGCATGGAGATTTCGCCTGGGACTTTTTGCACTTCCTCTCACATGTTTCCCATGCAGAAGGACTACTCTAACTTGAAGAGCATTCTTGAGTACCCTGGCCATCCCCAAGAATGGAGAAACGTGGTTAGTTCTACCCTCCTGATTCGATTCTTTTTTTGATGGGAATATGCTTTTAAAAATAGATGCCTGCAATCCTGCAGGAACAGTCAGAAATACCCTAAGTGGAATTTCGAGGAGCTTTTTGGACTTGGATGACCTCCGGGGGACTCATGATGCTACATGGTGAGATTGATAATCTGGTTCAAGGTGAAAGAAGCAAAAACTTCCTACCACTTTTCTCACAATTCCCCCCCTCGTTGTTCTCTCTGAATATCTTGTTTGCTGTCTGCTTTCAGTTGCGTTTCATGAGAGAGTGATTTGAATGACTGAATTTTTGTATGACATTGACTTAAAAAAAAAATGCTGGACGCAGCCATGATTTCTAGAGACATCCAGAAACAATCCAAACAATTGTTTTTTTTTAATTTTTTAAATATTTTTTTGAAATTTTATCTTCCCTTTTGTTGCCCTTGTTGTCTTTTTATTGTTGTTGTAGTTACTGTTGTTGTAGTTGATGTCATCATTGTTGGATAGGACAGAGAGAAATGGAGAGAGGAGGGGAAGACAGAGAGGAGGAGAGAAAGACAGACACCTGCAGATCTGCTTCACCACCTGTGAAGTGACTCCCCTGCAGGTGGGGAGCCAGGGGCTGGAACCGGGATCCTCATGCCGGTCCTTGCGCTTAGCGCCACCTGCGCTTAACCCACTGCGCTACCGCCCGGCTCCCCCAAACAACTGTTTTTTCCTTCTTTGATTTTTCTTTTTTATGTCTTGGCATAAATCTGAAACATTTAATCCTGAAAACTATATGAGTTATGGGTGAGGCAGATAGTGCAATGATTATGATTGTTGGTATGCTTCTAATTCTACATCTAAAACACCTTCTGTTTCATTGGTTTAATCCCTCCTGCTTAACACTGTATTCTATTTACATAACCACTGTGAACTAAGCTCCGCCCTGCCTGCATGGCATTGGTTTAATCCCCACTGGTTCATGTCTCTTTGCTCCGCCCCCTCTCCTTGTCACACCCTGATTTTTCCCCAATCTTTTTTCACTCCACCCTTCCTAATCACAATCCTGTCCTTATATGTATACTCGCCAAGTATGGTGGAAACAGGATGTGATGTAGAGAGGGTGGAGTGAAAAGACAGTGGTGGAAATCAGAGTGACTACAAGAGGGGGCGGAGCAAAAAGACATTGTGAACCAGTGGGGATTAAACCAATGCCCTAGAGGCAGGGAGGTGCTTAGTTAACAGTGGTTTATGTAAATAGAATACAGTGTTAAGCAGGGGGGATTAAACCAATGAAACAGAAGGGGTCTTAGAAGCATACCAACATGGGGTAAGCTTCACAAGTGGTGGATCTGTGCGGCAAGTGAGTGTCAGGATCCTGTTTACCTATGTGTATGTGTGTGACGGGGGGGGGGGGGGATAGGTATTCACTCACCTGTTTTTCACTCTCTATCAAATAGAAGGAGAGAAAATAACCATGAGGAACAAACAGCAGATGCTGTTCAGGGAATGAACCCCACTGGTAACTTCAATGAGTTAAAAAATAAAAAAAGAAGAAAAGAAAAAGTTCTTTCTGGGAATTTCACTTACAAATGTGGTTAGATAGTTGAACTAAATAATGGGATAGTTCATACCTATAACAATTATTGTCAGAGCAGTGAAATAAGAGATAAAAGATCAATGGGTGTTTTACTGGTGAACTTCAAAAGTGCACAGTGGGCAAAAATTAACCAAGTATCTAAATTACTGATCTTTCTTATTCTTTTTTCTATTTTGACTGTGTGTGTGTGTGTGTGTGTGTGTGTGTGTGTGTGTGTGTGTGTCTAAGAAAGGTAAAGGGTAAGGGATAGAGTACAGATTTTTCTTAAGAGGTCACCATTAGTTGTAAGTTTTAGACTCCTAAAATCAATATGATTTTCATATTGTAAAAGCAATTTATTTCATCAGTATTATTATTCCTAATATATAGTATTCAGAATATAGTATTCCTACTATATTCAATTTCTCTTTTCTCAAGTCCCAGTATATTTGGCACCCTGGATTTTGTTTTTTTTCTGCAGTTTGTTTGTTTGTGATATCACCAGGACTTCATCACTAGAGCCAACTTTCTCAGATCAAAAGAGACAGAGACAGAGTGAGAGAGGAAAGACACCACAGACCCAGGGTCTCCTCCAGCATAGTGGGGGTTGGCCTCAGATCTCAGCACTTATATGAAGAAGCAGCACACAGTGCAGGTGAGTCAGCTTCCCAGCCCCCAGCCTATTTGTTATTACTCTTCTAATCCTGTTTCCTTGAATTTGCTAGCATCTGCTTGCTTAGTTTAAATATATTATACATTTAGCACTTTAATTAGTATATCAACATTCTGTTAAATGTAATTTCAGGGCAGGATTAACACTATTCAAAAACTCCCACACATTTTAATTTATAAAGTCTTCATTAACACTTAGAATTAACTTAAATTTCTTTTTTTAAAAAGTATTTTATTTATCTATTTATTTTTGAGAGAGATGCAGAGAGAGAAAGACACAGAGAGAAACACCAGAGCACTGCTCAGCTTTGGTTTATGGTGGTACGGGGAATTGAACCTAGGACTTCGGAGCCTCAGGCATGAAAATCTCTTTGCATAACCATTATGCTATCTACCCCCACCCGTAACTTAAATATCTTAAAACAGATTGATTTTATACAATAAAATATATGAGTATTAAAATTTATTTTTAAATATTTATTTTGTTTATTATTGGATAAATACAGAGAAAAATTGAGAGGGAAGGGAAAGAAAAAGGGAGAGAGTAAAAGAGATACTTGCAGCTTTTCTTTACTACTCCTGAAGCTCTCCCCCTGCAGCTGGGGGGAACCAGAGGCTTGAACCTGGGTCTTACACACCACAGTATATGCACTTAACCAAGTGTGTCACTGCCAGGCCCTGATTATTAAAAATTTTAAAGCTTATCTTTTATTTTTTATTTTATACTTTATATTTCCTATAATAAAATATACTTTATACTTCCTGTAATAAAACATTTTTGAAAATCTTTTTTGTTAAATGTGGAGAAGTACTGATTCTTCCTAATATTCTTTCTTTATGTGAGAAAGTTATTTTTTTATATATAATGTTATGCAGTAATATATACAGTAAATCCCACAATTCTCACCTCGACTGACATTGGATTTACAGATTCAAATGTTTCTTATTTTTTAAATAAAATTTATGACTCATAAGAAATTAGTTCATACAGAAAAATAAAATTTAACTTCATCAGGGTTTACTAAATGAAAGACCAAGTTCTATAGTTCAAGTGAGGAAAATGATATAAAAACTGATAAATAAAACTAAAAAAAAAAACTAGTATAGCCACAGGCTTTTTGGAATATAACTAAAATATGTCTACTAGCTATCTACAAAATGGAGTACCTTCCTCCCCAACTCTTCATCTGCACTATTCCAGCCTTTAGGATCATGATTAGTCAACAACTTGTTCGGCTTTATATGCTCTCTTTTCAGCCAGCAGGTTTGAGATACTAGCATGATAACAACCAGACTTACCTGGACAGACAACCCCACCAATGTGTCCTGGAGCTCCTATTCCCCAGAACCCTGCCCAACTAGGGAAAGAGAGAGGTAGGATGGGAGTATGGATCAACCTGTCAACACCCATGTTCGGGGGGAAGCAATTACAGAAGCCAACATTCTACTTTCTGCATCCCACAATGACCTTGGGTACATACTCCCAGAGGGTTAAAGAATAGGAAAGCTATCAGTGGAAGGGATGGAATATGGAGAACTTGTGGTGGGAACTGTGTGGATTTGTACCCCTCATATCCTGTGGTTTTTGTCAGTGTTTCCTTTTTATAAATAAATAATAATTAAAATATGAACTCTGTTCTACAGTATTATATGCTGTGTTTTCATTCATTTTCTTTTCATCATGTATCAGCAGGGGAAAAAAAGTGTTTTCACATCTTTCAAAGCTGTGGCTTTAATTTTGCCCAGAATTCCACATCTAGTGATCAACGGTTTTGATCTCTTGATTATTCACTCTTTCATTCTACTTATTTTGCTTTTAAGTACACATTGGCTTCCCATGCTTACGAGAAAATAAAACATCTCTTGATCCTAGTGTATTTACCTGATCACTATTCTGCTTCCTTCTTCCTTACCTAAATAAATTCGTGAACTAAACTAAAAAAAAAAAAAATTCTTCTGTAAGCATTTTCCTACTTCTTTGAGAACAATATAATTCTTTTGACAAATTTACTGAACGCTTCTTTCACTTGTTTGTTCCTCAAAGTATAAATAAATGGGTTTAACATAGGGGATATGGAAGTAGTGAGTATTGAGACTCCCTTATTAATGGTCATATCATCTTTTGCTGAAGGTTCGATATACATAAAGATGCAGCTGCCATAGGTAATGGAAACAACAACAATGTGAGAAGAACAGGTGGAAAAAGCCTTTGTCCTCTGCTGAGCAGAAGGGAATCTTAGGATTGTTCTGATAATATACATGTAGGACAAAACCACACACACAAGTGTCGCAATGAAGATCAGCACAGAACAGACAATGACCATCTTCTCTAAGAGCCATGTATCTGAGCAAGAGATCTTTAGAACAGGATTAACATCACAGACAAAATGATCAAGGATATTAGTATCACAGAACTCTAGGTTCAACCCCAAGAGAAGTGGAGGGCATAAGATCAATAAAGCAATCACCCAACAAAAGAAGATAAGCCTTTTGCAGATTTTGTGGTTCATGATGATCAAGTAATGCAGGGGTTTGCAGATGGCTACATAGCGATCATAGGACATGGTGGCTAAGAGGAAAAATTCGGTAATTCCAAAAATATCTGTGAAAAACAATTGGCATGCACAAGCATTATAGGTGATGACTCTGTCACCTGTGGATAGACTATACAAGAATCTAGGTATACAGGCAGAAGTGAATGAGATTTCTAAGAAGGAAAAATTTTGAAGGAAAAGGTACATGGCAGTTTTAAGGTGAGAATCCACTAGTGTGAGGATGATGATGGTCAGGTTTCCAACAACACTCAACATGTAGGTGATAAATAGAAATATGAAAATAAGAGTCTGTAATTGAGGGTCATCTGTCAGTCCCAGGAGGATGAATGTGGTGATTGCTGTACGGTTTTTCATTTCTGGGTCCTCATTCAATTTCAATTTGCTTGTCAATTAGAATGATATAATCTTTAAAAAGGAAATGGGGTAAATGTCTTACAATGTATTTTATTTAGAAAAATCAATTATTGTATTCAACAGGCATTTCTTTACATGAAAATACTTTCACATAACACGTGTCTATTCTGTTGACATGCCTTTTATTAGGCTTTAGGCATAGCGTACTAATATAATTGCCACATTTTTTGTAATATACATTTAGATCATAGCTGAGTGTGTTTGTTCATGCCTACACACATGCAAATACACTCTCATATAAGTAAAAGCAAACATTTCAATAAAACACTCTTAGATGACTTATTATCTGATATTTTCCTTTTAAATTTCATTCATTTATTTATTTGATAGAAACAGAGAGAAATCAACAAGGAAAGGGAAATAGGAAGGGTGAGAGAGTGTAAGGCCATAGCACCCTGAACATTCCGGATCTTGTCTGATCTAGAAAAGGTGACAGATAAACAGACACCTGCAGCACTGTTATACCTCCATCATACACCTCCCTGCCACCAGTAAGTGGATACCAGAACAACCCAGATCCTTGTGCTTAGTTGCAATGTATACTCAACCAGTTACTCGATGGCCCAGCCTCTCTGATGATTTCTAATTCTCCTCCTTAAAACAATGTATCACTAGGTTGATATTTAACTTTACTAAATGGTCAGAGCAGGTACTTTAAAATGATTATAAGCATGAAGCATGGTTTTGTATATTAGTAATACAGTGAACTTTCCATTCAACACATACTTGGGACAGATTTATTTATATCCCATTTTATACCAAAGAACAGATCTTTCCATGAACATTAATGTGCATTTTTCTAGTACATTTTCCTGTTCTAAGTTTTTATTGTTTCATCACATGCTTGAGATTTGTATTAATGAAACAACTGAAAAATACAGGAGCATTGGTTATGACAGGTGTTTCCTTCTTAGTTTTCTCAAAAATGTGGAGTTCTATTTTCCAATGGTTTGATCAGGCCTATAATTAATTTACAAAGGGCATTTTAACCACAGTATACAAAGGATGATGATGTTTTAATCCACTGTACTGGAGGGGGGAGAGATTTAAAAATAGTTGTTGTTACATCTGTACAGTTCCCTATCTACCTGTGACAGATATCCGCACACCACAAGCACCACTAACTGGCATCATTCTGCAAACACGAGTCCTGAGTCCCCAATGCCTTTTCAAGTGCTTATGTTGTCATCAGGCCAACCTGAGTTCCTTGGGCAGACAACTTTAGCACTCTGTCCTGGAACCCCACCTCTCCCAGGGCCCTGCTCCACTATGAAAAGATAGATGTAGGCTTAGGGTATGGACTGACATGCCAATGCCCATGTCAAGCACAGTAACAATTATATGAGCCAGGCCTCCCACCTTCTGCCCTCATAAAGATCTTTGGTCCATACTCCCAGAGTATAAAGAATAGAGAACCTACCAGTGGAGGAGATGGGATACAGAACCCTGCTGGTGGGAACTGTATGGAACTGTAACCCTGTTATCTTACAATCTTGTTAACCGTTAAATCATTAATACATTTTTAAGCATAATAGTTGTTTTGTGACTACTCCTCAGTCAACACCAACTAATAATACTAACATATTCTGAAATGAATTCATTGTTCACTAGTTGTTCAAGGATATAAGAAATTGGGGGGGGAGGGGAAAGAGTAATTTCTTTTAAAAAATCCACTCCTTATGGAAAGCTTTCTCTTGATTGCTTTAATATAGTTCTTTCAGAGGTAGGAGAAGTTCTCTATCAATCATGTAATAATCTTCTACTGTGAATCTCCTAAAAAAATTGCAGGCTTCACTAGAGACCTGGAGGACAAATCCTGGCTTCATATACCTAGTGAGGTATGAAGCTTAAAGGAATGGGAGCTGCACACTATACCAGTTATTATTAATTATTATCAATAAACTCAATAACCTAGTAATCAATAAGAATAGGGAAATTGCTATATAAAGAATTACACACCCACTCTTTCTC